>NC_066887.1:28943866-29108866 GCF_022985175.1 Labeo rohita
TGTACTTGATCAATTAAATGCAGCCTTGGTAAAAATTAGATTTTCAAAAATATTTAAAATATTACCTTTTGAGCAATATATATTTATCCATTAACATAAACTAAGAAATTTGCTAATTGTTAGTTTATGATACCTATTTATTTAACATGTCAATAGATTTAACCCAAAAACTTACATCGCATATAAATCAGACTTTTTATGGTAAAAGATGAAGGAATTTAATTCAATTTTTCTGAGCAGTCCCACCAACAGATTTTTAAAAAATAAATATCTGTACATTAAATACGAAATCCATTCAAATTGGCTTTGATTATGTCGTGCCATTCAGAATTTCATTTTCTTTCAGTGTGATAAAACAACTTTACTTTTAGCCGGAAACAAAATACCTGGTTAGGACACACTGTTACACAAAATGACCAGAAAAAAGTGCTTTTTGTATTAGCCAATCACAACAATTGGACATTTTGTAAGTTGCTCGTTTTCTGCGTTGTGCCAATAACCCGCCCACAGTGACAATTCATTGGTCAGTCCTTCTCCTCAAAACTGCATGCGTGACCCTGAACCACAAAACCAGTCATAAGTAGCACAGGTATATTTGTAGCAATAGCCAACAACACACTGTATGGGTCAAAATTATCAATTTTTCTTTTTTGCCAAAATCATTAGGATATTAAGCAAAGATCATGTTCCATGAAGATATTTTGTAAATTTTCTACTGTAAATATATCAAAACTTAATTTTTGATCAGTAATATGCAATGCTAAGAACTTTAGACAATTTTAAAGGTGATTTTCTCAGTATTTAGATTCAAATAGTTGTATCTCGGCCAAATATTTTCCTATCCTAATATACATCAATGGAAATCTAATTTATTCAGCTTTCAGATGATGTATAAATCTCAATTAAGAAAAAAAAAAAAAAAAAAAAAAAAAAATATCACTGGTTTTGTGGTCCAGGGTCACATATTAAACATCTAATAGTCTTAACATTCTGTTTTGCATCACACAGTATTTTCACCCTAATTGCGCATAAAAATGACCTGTTGTGTCACACCTGGTTAGGACATGATGTAATGCAGTCATTGTACTTTAGCATGATTTCATCACTCTCATTTCAGGCAGCAATCTGTGCCTATTCAGAACAATTTCACACATTAGCATTTGAGTCAGCAGTGACCACTGTAATATGTGTGAACCATCAGATGCCATGTGTGTGAGGTTTTCTCAGGTCTCTTTGTGTGCATTTGTAACAGTTTGTACTCAGGCCGGTCTCATGCGGTCCTGTGACTCTCTCTCATGTGATCTCTAATCTCTTTTCACTATCACATTGTTCCCGCAGGGTCAAGCGCATGCCGTATAAATCTTTTACCAGTGCCATTGTCCTACTGCAGGACTTCATTATACAGAGCTGAATATCACTGCTGCAAGACACATGCAGATTAGATCTATCTATCTACAATTATCTATCCATCTACCCATCCACCTCTTTATACCCTGGCACAGTAAGAATGATTTAGATGTTTATATATTTTTGGCTTCAGGAGTTTATTTGAGTTATTAAGTGCCTTGTGATCTAACCACAATCCAAACCACTGTCATCTCACCCAACCTCACCCCGTCTTTTGTTTGCATGTAGCAAAGTAGACGCTTGTGACCTTTTGAGCTGTCACAGCCTGCTTACTTGAGAAAAAGGGTATGTTACTATTCTATTCCATTATCTATTGTTTTGGAAAAAAATAGCATGCAACTATAGTATGTACTGTGCATGAATACCAGATTTTCAGTATGCATGGAAGATCTGGATACGGTCTCGCAAAAATGTGCATATAAAACATAACGCGTTAGATACTGTATCCCACAATGCAAAGTGCCCAATTGACCTTTCATTTTCAGTGTAATGGATAACCAAATGTGATTATCCACAATTTTCAATGCTGACTTTTTGATTTATCAGGTAATTGGACAGGCAAACGTTTTAGACAAATTTGAATTAAAACACCTAATCATATTTTGAAAAGGTAATTGAATGTCACATGGCGCTCTGAAATGCCTGATTCTGACTGGTCAGTTACAACATTCAGAGATCAGTTATACTTAATAATGGCTGTCGACAATAGTAAAGCTGTATAATTTATTTAAACACAACAGGTGCCATTTTGCTGTTGACTATATTTAAAGCAAAACCTGTATACTGGAATAGATAATAAGAAAACATCAATTTATGTTTATCTTCAGTTATTTCACTTTAATAGCAATGAAAAACTTATTCATTGCCATTAAAGTGAAATTACTGAACCTATACATAGGAGCCTGATAAAAACGCTCATTTTAGTAGAAAATTTCAAATGGCACTTAGAGGCTTTTGCATCTGAACTCTTCATATATAGGTGTGTTTTTGAAATGTTTTCTTCGCAAATCAGTATTCATGTAACTGTCTTTAAGTGGTAAAAAGTTGTGCAACAAGTGGTATGATTGCATATCTCTTAAATGCCCATCTTATTTGAACTTGTTTGTTTGTCTGGGCTCAAAAGTGCTTGATAGGAACAGTTTTTGGGTGCAATGCTTGATTTTTTCAATAACAACCACTTTTCTTGCTGAATTATACATGCAGCATTAACAGGTCATGTGACAACAACATAGCATACTACTCATTTAATGTTTTCTGAATGCTGTTTTGAAAATAGTAGGTAGTGTGAGTACAGTTACAGAGTATACAGATGTATATGTAGTTCAAGACTGGTGAAGTTGATTTGTGCTGTAAAAAAGAAAATACTAAGTCAATGCAGTTCAAGGAATGTGCTGTATGTTGACAAACTACAGTATTAAACGTTCCAGTTCAGCAGCTTAATTCATTGCCATTTCTGTATAAACCTGAAAGCATTCTGCCTGCTGATGTGTGCTGCCTAAAATGTTGTTGGAGGTTTTCTGAGCAGAGTCAGCAGTTTTTTAAGCTTTTCTAGGCAGAATCACTGAACTAGTTGTTGCATATTTGTCTTTCTTGCCATGGCCATGTGGAGACTAATTAGAATTTGTTGTGTTTGGGTTTATTCTATATCAGTCATATTCCTGCACTGGCTGAACATTACTGCCATCGCGAATTAATTCATTTTTAAACTACAAAAAGGTTGTGCTGTATTAAAATATTTTTAATAGATTTATAAAATCTAACATTTAAACTGAATGTAAGAAAGCTTATGACTCACCAAAAAGACTTTCTGGGTGTGTTTATCGATTGATTTCAGCCATGACTCAAATGAGGGGTTAAGCCAAAGTCACTTCCTGTCTGACAACCAGCATGGTACAAGTGGACACAGTGTGCAGTTCTGGTGAAATAGAATTGGAACATATTGGACTTTTGACAATCATAGAAAGAATGAATTACAGCTACTGCTAAAAGTGTGATATTGCGTTTAAAAAACAGTTTGACGGCACAAATGTGTAAATACATAACAAACAACATCGGAGTGTTTTTAAAAACCTCTTTTGTGTGAACTACTTCCTTCCGCCATGGATTCAAATCTTAGTTTACCAGCTAAGCCCAAACCTCTGTTACTAATTTGAAAACATCACTTTAGAACTAGTAACGAAGGAATTGCTTCATTGAATGCTTATTGTATTACTGTATTAAAAGCTCACTGTATTATGTAATATTATGAGAGAGTGAGTAGTAGCATAAAGTGAGCAAGTGTGATTACCTGTATCTGATACAGCATTCATTCTTCAGCTCAATCTCTATTTCACAATAAAACATTAGTTTAAATGTCCACTGAGAAAGCAATATCTTTGTCGTACTATCCTTTCATCTGTTAAGATTGATTTCCGACAGCAGCGCTGCTCAGTGTATTCGTTGGCTGTCTTACAAGGTGCTGTTGAGAGTAAAAAGAACGTCCTTGTTTACAACCCTACTTCAATCTCTTTCTATATAAAAGTCTTTACTGCTGACTCAAAACAGTCTCAATAATGTAACTACAATCACCATCACGAACACACACACCGTTTCTTAATACTAAATACTATTATATAAACTTTTGCATTTTGCTCTGGAACAAATAACAGATCAATGAGACCAAAGACTGCCCGTTAGATGTACCCAAAATGAATTATATCTCATGATTAACCACTATAGAGACATCAGAGCCAGCAGCAAATTCCAGAAGAGCCGGTCGAGGTGAGGCTGCTCTCGGCTAATGAGCACTGAATGGCCGCTGACATGCCGGAGCTCACAATTCCAAAAACGCTGAGGGAAAATTTCAAATAGACGTTATCTTTATTAACTAGCCGCATATTTGAAGTCTAAACAAGTACATTCTCAACTAAACTATTTTTAAAACTACATTAAGTGCAACAAAAACACTATTATTTATAAAATTGTAGTGGATTTGGGCATTCGCCATGAGAATTTTTTTGAGAAATACTAAAAGCGGAGTGATACAATCGTGAAACAGTTGGAACTGTTATTACTAGAATATCACACTCCTCTCAGCCAATCAGATTCGAGGACCGGAAAGAACTACTGTTTAAATATATACAAACAAGTTTTTGTTTGTCTGTTTTATAACACATTTGTTCTGAAGCCAAAGATGATTAATATAAAAAAAAATTATATAAAACTTTCTAAACTACACCACTTTAATCTGATCTGAAGCTGATGAAGAACATTTTCTGAAGGTTAAGCACCTCCTTTCACTGACTCCTTGTATAACTGGCTTCATTTTATTGAGAGTGGCCCAACTTTATACTCTGTTCTTGTAAAGTGCTATTAACATTTGCTATGTTCAATTACAAACACACAGGCTCAAATTGATATTTGCACACACACACGCACAGAGACGAACGGACACAACCTGACAGACACATAAGGCTCTTCACTTTAGCCAGAATGAAATCATAGATCACTCACAGCAAGCCCACAGACTGCAGAATTGATTAAGCACGCAAGTCGAGCAAGTGTCTTCAGTCAGCAGTAGATTTATGACTGCACACAAACACACTGTTGCAAAAAATATTGAATATTGCTGGAAGTGAACTCTGGGAAATGCGGGTTACAGTTCCATCTCTTTTGCAGATCTTTGAGAATATTAAAGGTGTCCAGTAATTCAGTCCCGCTGTAATACATTCAACCAAACCCTTCACAGTCCAAACACACAGAGAGATTCATTTCCTAGACTTCCTTTGCAAACAAGATTTTTGATAGCAGTTTAATGTCCGGTAACGTCCGCTGTGTGTGATTATTGCCTGTAAAGGAAGTAGTGAACTCAGTTAAACCAATATTGTTTCATCATGGCATACCACTCCACTATCGAAATCTAATTACATGAGTAAATCTTACATATATGCATCTAGTAGCATGAAACAATCAAACAGATTAATCAGGTTCTTTGTTCCTTTCACAGACTTTGTTACATTTATCTTACTTATTATATAATTTCACTTCAGTTTATTCTATGTTTATTAATTTAACAGATTTAGAGAACATTTTTTTGGCTAAATCTAATGTGGCCTAAAATTATATTATGTTTTATAGAATGACAGGAATCTGTATATAATTCTATATTTATATATTTATTTATTTAGCAGATGCATTGACCCAGAGCAATGTTATATTATTCTGTTATATTCCATTTTATTCTGTATTTAACAGATGAAGCAACTTCATATTATTATAAATTGATTACTATTTTGGCAGATGTGTTTACCTAAGGCAACTCTATATTATTCTACAATACTGAATGTTTAATAATTTAGCAGATCCATTTACACAAACTAACCATATTATTGTATATTCATATACATGCATTTACTTAAATTTCATATTATTCTACTCTATATTTATTAAATTAGCAGGTGCTTTTACATTAAGAAACTTCATATTATTCTATTATACAGTACTCAATATTTATTCAGCAGATCCATTTACACAAAGGAACTTTACATAAATCTATTACGTGCAATTTTTATTCTATATTCATTTATTTACTTCATAATTTTCTATTATACATTTATTAATTTGGCAGATGCATTTACCCAAAGCAACTTTTTAAAATTGTATTATATTTAATTTTAATTTAGATTTATTTGGCATATGCATTTATATTTAGCAACCTTATATTATCCTATTGTTTTATTTTAGGGCTGTCAAATGATTAATCGTGATTAACCACAAACAAAATAAAAGTTTTAGAAATATGAAATATGTGAAATATGTTATTTATGTACAAAATATTTTTATTTTTATATAATATAAATTCTATAAAAATTACAATAAAATTATAATAAAAACATGTATGTAAATGTAAATATACTTGTAAATATTTCTTAAATATATACATGAATGTGTTTGTATTTATATATAAATAATAATTACACCAGTACACACACATATTTTATTTTGTATGCGATTAATCGTAATTAATCATTTGATAGCCCTATTTTATTTCATTCTATATTATTTACTAGATGCATTTATCTAAACCAACTTCACATTATTTTATTCTATATTTATTAAATAAATATTATAATAATTATATTTCTATTTTTATTAATATAGTGAATGCATTTACACAAAGTAACGTTATAATATTCTATCATGTTCCATTTTATTTATTTATTTAGGAAATGCATTTATATAATGTAACTTTATATTATTCTATTATATTCTGTATTTATTTATTTAGCAGATCCATTTACACAAAGGAACATTATATAATTCCATTACATTTGATTTTACTCTAGATTTAATTTACTTAATAATTTCTACTCTATATTTATTAATTTAGCAGATGTATTTACCCAAAGAAACCTTTAATGTTTTATTATATTCTAATTTATTTTAGATATATTTAGCGTATGCATTTATATATAGCAACTTTATATTATCCTATTGTTTTATTTAATTCTATATTTATTTATTATACACGTTTATCTAAAGCAACTTCATATTATTTTATTCTATATTTATTAATTTAGCAGACACATTTACCCAAAGCAACATTCTACTTTTTTCTGTATTATTTATTTAGCATATGCATTTACATATAGCAACTTTATATCATTCTACTGTGTTCTATCATATTCTATATTTCTTTAGCAGATTTACAAAAAGCAACCTTATATAATTTTTTGTTCTATTTCTATATTTATTTAGCATATGCATTTATACATAGCACCTTTATATTATTATCTTATGCTACAAATTATTCTATATTAATTTATTTACTAGATTAATTTTCTTAATGCAACTTTATGTTTTTCTACTATAATCTATATTTACTAATTTAGCAGATGCATTCATATTATTCTACTTTATTTTACTGTCTTCTGCTCTTTTCTTAGGTACCAAAGTCTTTGTAGACTGCATGTGCACTGAATGTTTCAAATTAAGCACGGTACCCATAATGCCCTCTGTTTCTGCTTCTGCAGAGGTCAGTGCTCTCTGGCCCGTCTTGGACAGACTCTCAGGATATTGAATGAGGCAGTAAAGCCAACACGCTGGAACATTGCGTCGGTTGACGCAAGGGCAGCGTTTCAAAGGAAACATATATTTTATTTCTCAGCATCAGCTGCCAGAGGAAGGTGACTGCAGCTCCAGAGCTGTTAACCTTTACCCAGCATACTGAGCACTAAACCACTAATAATAGCCAACTAATGCTACGTCACACTCGCTCAGATCCCGCCTCTTTATTGTGTCCTTTTTCCACTCCCTCTGTTAATGTCTGCTGGAATGCCATTCCTATCAATATTTCATCACTGCTAACAGAAACATTTTTGTGCTCCCCATCATGTCTGACAGTGAAGCTCCTGTAGTATTCCTTACTGTGGCTCATGCGGTTTTGAAACATTTTAATCATCTCCGTTTATTAATAAGACACCGTCACACTGCGCTGCACCCACTGCTTCAGCAAAACAGATGAGAGGATGCAAAACAGGGACTCGTGTTATGATTGAACCCTAGTTTTAGCTGTAGCTCCTCTAAATATTGTAAAAAGGGGGTTTAGGTACATTAATTTAATGCATTTCTACTATACAAAGAACTACAAGCAATCAGTGTCTTTCTCAGTTTGTCTAAACATTCAGATGATATTTGCCTCAGCTAATGGCATGATTTAGGGGCGGGACTACTTTCTTTGATCAACCAATGGCAAACAGCAAGGATACCAGTTTGAATTTTTTCTGGTCATTATTTTTACAAATAGTTATGGAAGTGGCTCAAAAACCAAACACTTCAGCTTTAAAAAGTAAATGAACCAGCATAAAATGGAAATATTTTAAATGGTTTAGGCAACAAAGGAGTCACACAATCTCTGTATATTGCATTTTTAACCCAAATGTGTGTAAAAATGTATTTTCTTTTGATAGAATAATCAGATTCAGAAAAACACTGAGTAACACTTTATTTGAAGCCTTTATATTTAATGCATTCTAAAAGTGTTTAGTGTAATGCAGTTTATGCATTGCATGGTTTTAACCACATTGTAACTATTAATTGCTACACCTTTAAAAAGTAAATTGCATTAAAACATGACACCCAATTTCTATATGCAAAAGGAAATCTGCAAATATAATGCATTTAACTTTAAGACAATGCATTACAACATACATTATGAATATATTTGTAATTATACATAAAGACTTCACATAAAGCATGACCAAAGATTGCTACTGTAGTTGATACTGTAAAATTCATCATATATAAAATGCATGATCAAGTGCTTTGCACTGCTTACAAACACCAGCGTGATGAAGTACCAGTCTGTGACACAGGTACTAATTGTTCAGGCACTAAATAAATCTCATTTTAATTGGTCTGGCAAGTCTAATCTGAGCTTCACTGAGAACTTTGAGTTGTGAAGTTGAGGATATGACGCAACTTTGACCTTGTTGAGTTCACCTGAGCTGAACAATAATGTTTACTTATAAACCACATGGATTATAAGGGTTGGTGCACGTCTGCTTGGCCGTTGCAACTGGTTTTCTTGCTCACCTGCAATATGACAACTGATCTAGCTCCAGGAAATTCTGCTTCTTTGCCCCCTGCTGATGGGATGTCCTTAAAACTGCAGACTCACTGATATGGCAGTTCAGTTATAGACACACACTGTGTATTTCATAGAAAAAAGCTTGGATGCATCTTCACTGAGCTGCTGGAAAAGAAAACAATAGATTAGTCAAGTGAAATGAGTTAATAGTCTTTTGTGTGTTGTTTTAAATAAAGATTTTTCAGTAAGCTCTAATCTAGATATTTTTTAACATTAAGACATTGAAAACATTGTAACATGACTGAAGAAAATAGATGTCAGTTCAAATCTTGTAACATGGCAATTATTCTGATATTATCTTCTTCCAAATCAGACAAATACAGATTAGACAAAAAATAAAGCCAATTTTTCTGTTATAAAAACCCTTGGGAGGTTTTGCACTGCAATAATAATTTTACCCCTCATTTCTCATTACAATAATGAGCCTGATATTGCCTTTCTCAGCATTTTTAATGATGATTCTCACTGCTGTAATACACTCTTTTCTTTATTACAGAAGAAATATCGTTTTCCCATTTTTTTCAATTAAGCTGAATTAATTTTGAATGAATGAAAGGCAGTATAACAAATTCAGCCATAATCCATATAGTAATATCTTTTTCCATGTAACAGCAATGAGGAGATGACTTTGTGTTTCACAGTAATGAGAATTCAGGCAGAAAGGTGCTTTTTCTTGTTCTAAAAATACACAAATTTCACATTTTCAAAAAAGTAATCACAGCGTGCCTATATACAGTCATATCGCACAGCTATGAGTGTGGTATTGCATTTATACAAAAGTTTGACGGCACAAGTGTTTAAATACATAAGAAACAACAACGAGATGTCTTTAAAAACGCTCTTTTGTGCAAACTACTTCCTTCTGCCACGGATTTAATACATTTGACAGTTTAACAGCTGAGCCCAAGCCTCCGTTACAGAATTTTAGAAAACGAAAAATTAAAAAATGTCACTTTAGAACTAGTAACAAAGGAACGTTGAGTAGTTTCATTGAAAACTTATTGTATTAAAAATAACTTCCTTGTTCACTTTCAGTTTCTTTCAATATAAAAGTCTTCACTGCTGACTTGATCATAAAAATAGTCTGGTCGCCATCTAATAGTCGAACAATGTAACTAAGCACCATCACAAACATGGAAACATGGAAGTAAATTTTAAAAAAGACTAAACAAGTACATTCTCGCATAAAAACTCTTAAAACTACATTCCATGAAACAAAAACAGCATTATTTATAAAATTATAGTGGATTTGGGCATCCACCATGACAATCCACATGTGACAAATACAACAAACGGACTGATACATACTGCGAAATGGTTGGAGTTCTGCCATTGCTAGAATATCACACTTTTCAGACCAGAAATAACTGTTGTATATGTATATACAATTTAATTAATTTTTTTTTTTTTGTATATTTTTTATGTACAGTTGAAGTCAAAAGTTTACATACAGTACACCTTGCAGAATCTTCAAAATGTTAATTATGTTACTAAAATAATACAAAATGTATGTTATTTTTTATTTAATACTGACCTGAATAAGATATTTCACATAAAAGATGTTTACATATAGTCCACGAGAGAAAATAATAGTTGAATTTTTAAAAATGGCCCTTTGAAAAGTTCAAGTTTACATACACTTGATTCTTAATACTGTGTTGTTACCTGAATGATCCACGGCTGTGTTTTTTTTTTTTTTTTTTTTTGTTTAGTAATAGTTGTTCATGAGTCCCTTGTTTGTCCTAAACAGTTAAACTGCCCGCTGTTCTTCCGAAAAATACTTCAGGTCCCACAAATTCGTTGGTTTCAGCATTTTTGTGTAACCCTTTCCGACAATGGCTGTATGATTTTTGAGATCCATCTTTTCACAATAAAGACTGTTGACTACTCATATGCAACTATTACAGAAGGTTCAAACGCTCACTGATGCTTCAGAAGGAAAAACTTTGAACAGAATGAAGATTATTTTTTTTTTTCATTTAGTACTGCCTTTCAGAAGCTACAGAAGATACATGTTTCCCAGAAGACAAAATAAGTAAAATTTACCCTGACCTTCAAATTCAAAAAGTTTTCACCTCCCAGCTCTAAATGCATTGTTCTTCCTTCTGGAGCGTCAGTGAGCGTTTGAACCTTCTGTAATAGTTCTGTAAGAGTCCCTCAGTCGTCCTCAGTGTGAAAAGTCAGATCTCAAAATCATACAGTCATTGTCGGAAAGAGTTCAAATACACACAAAAAAATGTTGAAAACCACAGAATTTGTTGGATCTGAAAAAATTTCTGAAGAACAGCAGGCAGTGTAACTGTTCAGGACAAACAAGGGACTCAAGAATGACCACCACTAAACCCAAAAAAAAAAAAAAAAGAAAAAAGCTGTGGATCATTCAGGTAACAACACAGTATATAAAAACAAGTGTATGTAAACTTTTGAACGGGGTCATTTTTTATAAATTCGACTATTATTTTCTCAAGTGAACTAAACTTTTGACTTCAACTGTACATATATATATACAAACACAATTTAAAATTATATATATATATATATTTTTTTTTTTTATAATTTAATTTTTTTTTTTTTTTTTTTTTTTTTTTTTACATTTTTGTTATTTGTGATCTGGGCACCACTTTGCAATTGAGTTCAATATTACATTACATTTATATATTACATATTTACTCTAAATTTTGGAACCGACTGACACTTGACAAGTGGACACTGATATTGATGACTTGGTCTTTATATCTGTCTTTTACTACAATTAAGATAAAGATTTGAAAGAGAATGTGCAATAAAGCCGATGATGGAGAGACTGACAGAGAAAGAGACAAAAAGACAGACTGATAAACTGAGTGAAACTGTGAATGCTAATAATTGTGGCTGAGTGTTGCAGTCTGGAAAAGCAAATATCCTCTCAAATTCCAGCCATTCCTCTCATGCCACAAGCACTGAACTCATATCACAACCTGTGCAGGAAGAAGCCATTAGATATGATTACTGCCACAAACTCATGCAGGTTCAGCCTGAGCTGTGGCGTCTCTCAGACGAATGGTGTCATAAGTATGATTTGGGATCATGTCCAGAAATGCCACTGCTGTCATCCGTCTTGGAGCCGCGCGTCGTACGTTCGTTTGCCGCAGAGCGGCACATCGGGTTCTCAGAACAAATATTGTCTGGGATGAGTCACAGCCTGAGTAATTAGAGATGGCGTCTTCCTGAGTCACGGGTGTGCTTCTGCCGCCGTAGCGGCTCTTTAGTCACTGGATTGTGTTCATTGAGGTTACCACGGTAAACACACTCCCTCACAATGGGCGAACGGCTCAGCTGACAATGGTACAGCAACACAGAGAGCCCTGAAAGAGCAATGCATTCTGAGTTAACAAGACAATGCAAGCTTTGATGAGCTCAGCTGCAAATGAACTTTTCTCTGTCTCTCTAGGTGATGGAATAGATGATGTCGGAAGTACAGGGCACTGTGGAGTTCTCGCTGGAGCTGCACAAGTTTCACAATGTGGATCTCTTCCAGAGAGGGTAAGTCTGTGCACTTCTGTACGTCTAATGAATGCTTTGTTAAGCATCTGTTCTGTAAACAACCTGTTCAGGAAGAGCACATGGTGACAGCATCATGTATAAACACTAAGAGCCGCTTTTAATCAGTTTAATTGTCACATTCCAGGCATTTTTCCATGTTCTTTTTTGGATGCAATGAATAGACGGCATTGTGTGGCATTCATTTTGTGTCACGCGGCATAAACACCAGAGCTGGAACTCAAACTGGAGTTTTGGTTCATGTCTCATTATGCTAAAAGCTAGTGTACTCTTAAATGTTGACAAAATAAACTTTTAGCAGTTACATGCACTTTCTCTAATGGGAAAATGTTTTTGAAGGAAGTCTCTTCTGCTAACCAAAGTTGCATTTGATCAAAAATGCAGTACAAGCAGTAATACTGTAAAATATTATTACAACTAAAACAACAATTTTCTATTTGAATATATTTTTAAAAAGTAATTTCTTCCTGTGATGCAAAGCCAAATTTTCAGCATTACTCCAGGCTTCAGTGTCACATGATCCTTCAGAAATCATTCTAATATACTGATTTGCTGCTAAAGAAACTTTCCTTTTTATTACCAATGTTGAAAACAGTTGTTCTGCTTAACATTTTTGTGGAAACTGTAACACTTTTTTACAATATTTTACAGTATCTCAGTATTATCTGATAAATATAAAGTTCAAGAGAACAGCTATTTATTATCAATTTAATTTATTAATGTAATGTAACAAGTTAACAGGAAAAAAAAGTGTTCTCGTGCAATTTCCTAGAGTTTTTAAGGGTGAAGCATGTGATTTCTGGGCCATTGATGGTAGCAAACGAAATTTGTAATTTATTTGAGCAGCCTGATTGGCTCAGACATAATATTGAGCCAGCCAATGGTGTGACTTTGGGGCGTGACTATCTGTTTGACCAATAGCAGACAAGACTCTTATTTGAAAACAATATATTTGGCATCACTAGTGATGTAAAAAAAAAACAAAAAAAAACCACACAGTTTCTAAATGTGGATCCGACACCTATTTTAGGATGAGCTATATCTAAACTTCTATAACTGGCAATATTCCCATTATTCTATGCACATACATATGCACAGATACAAACTATTTCTTGAGAAGAGAATCTTTCTTTCTAATAGTAGTAGTAGTATATTTTTATTTAATGCCATGTCAGCATCTTAGGCTATTTTCATGGCAAAAACAATTCAAAAATACAAGTACAGCAAATACAATAAAAACCAGCAAACAAACAAACACAAGTTATATTACACATGATAAAAATTCTAAAACTTTTTCTGGCAAAATTATACTAAACTCTTGACATGTGTTCACTTCATAAAAGAGTTTTCTACATGCATTAAAAGCAGGACAGTTGAATAAAAAATGTTTGATAGAAATGAAATACATTGAGTAGGGTCTCTTCCTTTCTAATAAAACTATTTACACATTTGTGTAACTTAAAGGGATAGTTCACCCGAAAATGAAAATTCTGCCAGTAATTACTCACCCTCATGTCGTTCCAAACCTGTAGGACCTTTGTTCATCATAGAAACACAAATTAAGATATTTTTGATAAAATCTGAGAGTTTTCTGACCCTGCATAGACTGCAACGCACCTGATATGTTCAAGACATGGGCTATTTTAACAATGTCGTTACTACCTTTCTGGGCCTTGAACATGTCAGTTGCGTTGCGGATTTCATTAAAAATATCTTTATTTGTGCTCCAAAGATGAACAAAGATCTAAAGGGTTTGGAACGACGTGGGTGAGTAAATAATAACAGAATTTAGATTTTTTTTTCCCCTTTAATGCTAATCACTTGGAAAATAACCATAACCACTGTAATAGTATCAATGCACCCATATGACACCCTCATCTACACTGCAAACACAAAAAAAAACCTAATAAAAAAAAGTTTTACACTGCAAATGTCTGAAGTGGTGTGCATTGTAGACAGCTAGATTATTTGCTACAGGAGTGAGGTACATTTGAATTGCGGTGCGTCGCTCACTTGTAGTGTTGACTGGGCGTTAAACGGTGTTTTCATATACATCTCCCTGCTAAGACCATGAGGTGTCACGTGAAGGTGTTCGCTTCAGCAGACTGGTAGATTAATGATTGATTTTTGCTGTTTTTGTACATTATGTTCCTGTCGTTGGTTCAAGCCAAATCAATTACAGTCTTGCTGCGAGCAGCAGGTGAAGTCTACAGGGAATTCAATGACTTCTCAGGTCACTGATTTTTAACTATGCAGCATATAGGGATCTGACTAGGAACTCATTTGAGATTCAGGGACAAAACTGTGCTGCTTCCATAACCTTTATAATTCTTGACTAGAATTCTGTTGCCGTGAGTTTGGTGCTAGTCCAGCGGCTGACATTCAGTGACACTGGCATGTCTTCACTGTCACATGATTCATTCCAGATTAACATTTGAAGTGGATCAAATCTTTTCAAAAAAGTTGTCCTAAAACCAAAACAATACCCATTCTTGTCTTAGGACAACTTTTTTTGATCCACTTCAAATGTTAACTACTGTACACTGTAAAACAAAACAAACCAAAAAACAAAAAAACAACAACACCACACAAAAAAAAAAAAAAAAAAAAAAAAACACGATTTGTTGAGTCAACTTAAAATAATTTGTTACCCTGCTGCCTTAAAATTTTAAGTCAACTCAAGTAAGTTTAGTCAACTTTAAATGTTAAGTTGTACTAAGTGACAACTAAGATATTAGAGTTGACTAAAAAAAAAAAAAACAAAAAAAAAAAAAAAAAAAACTGGTTTGTTAAATTTAAAAGCTGGGCTTGTTACCCAGTTGCCTTAATTTTAAGTTGCATGAACTCAAATATCTAAGTTGTCACTTAGTACAACTTAACATTAGAGTTCGAGGCAAATAAAAACTGCTGTTAGTCATAATTATGTTTATTTGTGAATGTTAACAGTACTTTAGCAGTTCATTTTTACCATCAAATTGTCAATTAAAAAACAACGATAAAATACGATGAAAAAATCTACTAATTCAACTTAATTTTAAAACAAAAGGCTGGAAGACAAAGAAAAAATAAATCAATTAAACTGTGCAGTGGCTACTTTATTCTGCACATCACATCGTAACTATGCTTTCCAAACTCATAGGTAACTTTCCCAGGAGGACTTGAGTCTTCTTAGCGTGAAACATTGTTTACGACAAAGAGAAAGTTACTGCTGTCTTAAAGAAGCGGGCAGTGCTAACGCAAAGGTTGCAAGTTCAATCCCAAGGGTGATCAACAAAGTTTCTGAAAAAACATCTATAAAGAAAGAAACACCAGAGACTCCCACAGCACATCTACAGTAGACTGTCTCATTAGACACCTTTCTGTCAGCAGATCTAATATAAAATTGCCTCTCCATCCACAACTGTTCTCCTGACAGCTGCGTGAAGCAGAGGTTGTGATGCAGTAGAGGTCACTCGTAATGTTGTTGAGCTCAGCCAGTCTGCTCTGAGATTAAAGCAAGGCTGTTGGCTGAAACATCAGCTTTGCAGAGATTTGACTGGCCCTTCCCCCCTCCATAAAGCAGAAAGCTAAAGCTCTCATCTGCAATAATCCCCACAAGACACACACTGCTCTAATATACAGTTTGTTTCTAACAGCGCCTGTATGTAGTTCCTGCTCAGAAGAGAAGCATCTAACAATAGAACAGGGCCGATTGAACTAATAGACCCTTAGCCTATATATGTCTGATGGAACCAAACAGCATATGTTATAATGAGTGCTGAGAATCTGTTTGGGACTGAAGGATTCACTGGGAAGTGGTACAGTGGTGTGTGAGGTATTGGTTTGAAAATGTGTGGATTTAATGAAATAGAAAAGAACAAATCAATGCAGAGCTCTCATATTCAACAGAGCATGCTGACAAATCACTGACATATGACATCTAACTTACAGGGCACCTATTATGCCTATTATACAAGATGTAATATTGGTCTCTGGTGTCCCCAGAATGTGTCTGTGAAGTTTCAGCTCAAAATTCCCCATAGATCATTTATTATAACATCTTGAAAATGTAATTTTTGTGGCATGTCTAAAAAAAAAAAAAGCTGTTTTGGTGTATATCACTTTAAATGCAAATTGGTTAAATAAACCCTTCACATCTTCAAAAGAGGGCATAGCGTATACATCTTTGCATACCTACGTATACATGCTTCGCATACCTACAGCAATAAACAGTTGGTAGAAGCAACATGACTGACAGCAAAAGAAATGTACGTATGTGACCCTGGACCACAAAACCAGTCTTAAGTTGCTGGGGTATATTTGTAGCAATAGCCAAAAATACATGGATGTGGGTCAAAATTATTTATTTTATGCCAAAAATCATTAGGAAATTAAGAAAAGATCATGTTCCATGAAGATATTTTGTAAATTTCCTACTGTAAATATATAAAAACAATTTTTGATTAGTAATATGCATTGTTAAGAACTTCATTTGGACAACTTTAAAGGCGATTTTCTCAATATTTAGATTTTTTTTGCACCCTCTGATTCCATATATTCAAATAGTTATATCTCGGCCAAATATTGTCCTATCCTAACAAACCATACATCAATGGAAAGCTTATTTATTCTCAATTAATTTATTATTATTAATTATTAATATATTAATCTCAGTTTTGAAAAACTGACCCGTATGACTGGTTTTGTGGTCCTGGGTCACATATGGGAAGCCAAACACACCAAAAGTGGGACGAAACAGTGCAATGTTACAGAGCTCAGTCATCAGCGTGGCTCAATGGACCAAGCCAGGCAACCAACTCGGGATCGGTTATGAGACATTGTTGACATTACAACTGCTCAAGCACAGAGAAAACGGAAGACAGCGTACAACCAAGCACAACTTTCTAAGGGTGGAAATTATGGCAATGCAGGACTGTCAGTCAGCGGTTGTGGGTGGGGCCTAAACAATGTGATGTCACATTGCTTAAAGAATCAAAACGGCATGCCTAGTGAGACTGATTTGATTTAATGGGGATTAAAAAATAAGGAGTGGGTAAATTTTTCATCATTGTAGGGCGGTTGTGTTCAAACACTGCCAACACACATCTATGTCCAAACACCATGTAAAAATGGATTTTGCATAATAGGTGCCCTTTAAGCACAAATGTGCACTAGTGGAAAACGCAGATTTAATGAACTGAAGAAGAAGAAATCTGTTATCATTTACTCACCATTATGTTGTTCCAAACCTTTTTTCTCTGTGGAACAGAGAAAGGGAAACAGTTTTCCATTAAACCGAACTGACGCTGAAGCTTTTAAAAGGACACAAAAACACAATAAAAGTATCATAAAAGCAGTCCAAATGGCTCACTATATTGCAAGTCTTCTTAAAGGGACTATTCAGCCAAAAATTTAAATTCTGCCTCTATTGACTTACACAGTATGAAAAATAAATAAATAAACAAAACACACTACTGAAATCAATGACAGGGCTCCAGACTGTGACTAAAACGGTCACATTTGCAACCAAAAATATTAATTTGCAAGTGAAGTTTTTGCTGAGATCGCCACTGGCGACTATATATATTTACATGTTATGACTTAAAAATTTGCAAGTAATGCCTTTTTTCTTGATTGTTTTGCCATCACATCTTTTTTTATGTTACGTATTAAACTGACACAATGTCAGTTTTAGTGGAAAAAAGACTTTCAAACAGTCCTCATCTCTGCCAAAGAGCAGCGTTGACGCATGCTAAATGCAGCTCCTGTTTTTTTTTATTTTTTTGGGGGGGGGGTTCTGCATTTTTTCTAGATAAGACAGTGGAGATTGACAGGAAGCTAAGGGGAGATAGAGAGGGTGGTATGATCGGGAAAGGTCCACAAGGCGGTATTCGAACACGGGACACCCGAAGCGCAACTGCGCCATATGTCCGCGAGATAGAAATGGAAACGTGTATAAACATTCAGAAACGCAATGTTCATTTCGTGCACAACTCAACCAAACTACAGGTAAAGCTATCAGCTTGGCAATTTCGTTAACAAATTTTGTTTATAATCATAACTAATAGTATATTTGAATATTAATATGAATAGATCTTAGTCTGTGCTCTGTTATGCGTAAACTTATTTGTAGCACACTTGCTGTGCAGTAATCACAATAAGCTTTGTGCTTTGTTACTTTTTAATGAACAAAGTATCAGCTTTAAAATTATGACAAATTCATGATGAAATTCAAACAATAAATACGGTTTTGCCACTCTTTAATGCGGCAGGCGTGATTGCTTTAGTGTCTCAGTTCAAGCAGCAGGTGAACCGTTATATTTTCTTTTTACAGTACGAAATGAACATGAGTTAAGATCAAAGGGTAGGCTATTTTATAAGAGCCTACAGTACAATTTACTTAAATGTCTCATGTAATAGCTAATTCTGTGTCAAACTGCAGAAAACATGCAAAGGTGTAGACTCCTGTGTAAACACTGTCACAATAGATTTACCTCAGAATAACCATTCGGTGTCCATAAGCTCATCAGTAAGATCGAAAAATAACTATAGAGGAGCATTTTGCTATATTAATGCACTATTGCATATTAATTAACCTGTTGTCTACATGATAAAAAAAAATGTAAGAATGCAAGCTAAGTTTAAATTCAACACCTCCTAAAAAAATGCATGTTACTAATGAGTAAAAACTGACAAAATGTGTAGAAGACATATGACAACATTTATAGGATGCATTGAAGAGGAAACCAAACTACACTTAGTGGCCAAGTGATGTTTATGGTCCATGACACTGATACAGATTCTGTGTAATAAACAATTACACTTGCACAAATTGCACTTTAAGTGAATCTTATTTCCCAAGTCATCTACAAGATGGATTAAAATGCTGATAAAGTCAAGAAAAAATGAGGCACAAACACATGACAATATGATTGAAATGTTAAAAAAAAAAATAATAAAATAATAATAATAATAATAATAAATAAATAAATTAATTAATTAATTAATTTAAAAAAAAAAGAAACTAAAACATGTTTTTAACACTGAAAAAAATATTTTGGTGACAATGGCTCCCTGCTCAATTTTTGTTGCATTAACTAAAACTGTATGGGTGGATTTTTAGTTCCCAGCATGCTTTGCACAGTGCTGAATTGGGAGAGCAGATGTGTTAATAAAATATTATTTGATGTTTTTTTAAGTAAAGGGTAATACATGAAAATAAACCAGGACAATTTTATTCGTTCTACTTTAAAATGTCATGTTTAATTCAGTGTTACTTGCTGTTTCTTTTTGTAATTATTTGTGAGATTTACTATTTCTGAGTGAAAACTGTTTCTAAATCATTTTTCCCCCCAGTGAAAGTTTTTTTTTTTTTTTTGCAAGATTTTGCACTTTAAAGCCACTCACTTTAAGTAAAATTAACAAAGTGAATAAATACATTCTACTCAAATTTTTAACACAAATGCTTACACAAACTTAATTTAACACAGATTTTTGTTACTGCTTGCCACTACACTGTCATTAGCATGGCTATGTTCACTGACTGAATCAGCAAACACCACAATCATCATTTAACCATCTTACAATACCACAAGCTCTACTCTAAAGCATGGTGGTAACCACAAAAACTTGAACACTAGCAAAACACCATAAGCTGTTTTTTTTTTAATTCAGCAATGGTATCATGCACTGTAACTTTTGCTGTGCTCTATACATCTTGAACGTGCAACAGACATTTTAGCAGATGTGATATTGCACATGCACTGTAGAGTCCAAATTCACCTAGTAACATTAATAGAGTGTTTGAAATTACTTCTTTTTGTGATCTGACATGGTTTCACATCATTATAGTATTGTATACAGTGATAGAAGGCTAAGTCAATTGACATTGCATTATAAATATACTTTATTCATATAAAAATACCCGAGATGGCTTGAAGAACACCGATAAATCAGTGCTACAAACACTTTAACACATTTTACAAAATGTTTAACACATGCTACAGTGCATATCATGTAGTCTGTTTGTTTTAGCATGTGAGCAAATAGTCTGTTGACATTTGTAGTCATCTTTAGTATGTGCTATAGATATGGATAGATATGGTGAAGCCTGTAGATGTTACCATTTTTTTTTTTTTTTTTTTTTTTTTACATGTGCTGTAGACATATTTTAGCATGTACTGTCAACATACTGCAGATGTTCTTGCCAAGCTCAGGATGACCCGACTTAGTTCAGGATCTCCAGGGAGCTGCGGCATGATCTGTGAAGTGCTTCAACATTTAACATGCAACTGCAGTCACTTTACTGGCCAAGGTGACCTTTGTACAATTCCCCTGATGGAGTCTGGGCTGTCTGAACATGCCGACTAAGCTCTCACATTAATTCACCATCATTACTTATGAATTAATAGACATTCACTGCATAAAATTTCACACTGACCAGATCAACAGCTGTTTATCTTGATCTTGGTCAGTGTAAGTGGTATAGGAACATGCATTATATCCATTATTTATTGCCATTTTGTCCTGAAGGGATTAATAATTTAAGTGCATTTGTAGAGGACTTCACCAGTATGGATGAGAACAAAATGCCACAGTCTTAGGTAACAAGTTTGGTGGTGTATGTAGAGTTGAAATGACCAGATTTTAGAAACATTGATTGTATAAAGGTTTGAAATTGAGCAAGTATGTTCCATCTGTAATATGCGCTCAGTTACCTAGAATAAATTATATAAATAATCATTATTGCTTTATACCTGCCTAGTTTAAAACAACATTTCAGCCAAAAAAAAAAAAATAAAAAAAAAAAGCCTACAAAATTTGGTAACAAATTATTTTAGATAAGCCAGTTAAGATAGTTCAACTAAAAATGAAAATTTGCTGTTAATTTGTTGACCTTCAGGTCATCCAAGATGACTTTTTTTTTTTTCCTCAGTAGAACAGTAAAGAAGATTTTTAACTGAAATCATGGTGGTCATTCATAAAGGACCAAGGACCACAGTTTTAACTAAAAACATCTTTACTGTTCTACTGAAGAAAAAAGTAATGTTGCCTGACCTGAGGGTCAGTAAATTAACAGTAAATTTCCATTTTTGGTTGAACTATTTTAACTGGTTTCTCTAAAACCATTAATTATTGGAGGCTTTTTTGGCTAAATTGTTTTTTTTTTTTTTTTTTTGTTTAATTCTCAAAGTTTGGTGCAGTACAGACAGCAATACTTTACAAATACAAGCTCTTCTGAAGATCCAGGACTTTATAAAAAGGTGCATCTACAACAGCTTACTGGCATATTAAAAGCAATAATGTCAATATATAATGTAGTGTTTTTGAGTTCTAGGATTTTTCAATAACACAGCTATAGTCATAATTATTCAACTCCTATTCAACATTGCTGTTTTAAGTAAAAAAAAAAAAAAAAAAAAAAACAAACAAAAAAAAAACACTGAATTGGCTTGGGTTGTGACAAATACATACATTTAGCCCATGCATGTGCTGAAGTTGAGTAGCAAATATGGCAAAGTCAACAGAGCTCTCACAAAAGCTATAGAGAAGCTATAGAAAAGAAATCATTTTATTACATTAGAAAGTCTAATACATGAATATTTCCAAGACATTAAATGTTCCTAGAGACACAGCTGGCAGCCTTATTCCTTAGTTTAAAACATGCTGTACCAGAAAACCTTTGAGGGTGTTGAACAAAAAAAGCACAATATCATAAAATGTTTGATTAGAGCAACCGAGAAAAACCTGCAATGTATAGCCAAAGACTTGCAAGATGAAAAAAAAAAAAAAAACATTTCAAAGCAGTGTATAAAAAGAGCACTAGACAAGTATGATCTTCATGTTAAAGCATCTTGTCGAATACCACTCTTGACCAAAAAGAACAAAAAGGTCAATTTGAACATGCTACAATTGATTTGGATAGACCTGTGGAGTTCCGGAAGAATGTTTTATGGAGTAATGTGACCAAACTGGAACTTTTTGGACCTATGGACCTATGGATCAGTGATGTCTGGTGCAAAAAAAAAAAAAAAGGCAAAGCTTATAAGCAGAAGTACACCATCTCCATGGTCAAATATGGAGGTTGGCCAGTCCTGTTAAGGGGTTGTTTTACTGTAGCAGGAAATTCAAATCATGATTGTATGAAGGATATCATGGATTTTTTGAAGTATCAGGCCATTTTGGCAAGAATTGTAATGCCTTTGGTGCAAAGACTGAAGCTAATGATCAATGGACTTTCCTGCAGGACAGCCATCCCACAGTATACATCCAAATCTACTTAGTTTTGGTTCAGGGATCAGTCATAGAATGTTCTTGAGTGGCCCGTTCAGTCTCCATATTTAATTCTCATTGAAAATACTGAATTTGAAGAAAGCAGTGGCACAGTGAAAACCAAAGACTATCGGTGATCTGAAAGCTTTTTCAGACAAGGAATGGGCCAAGATTGCAGTAGAGTAGGAGTATTTGGTTTCAGGTTTTTCAGAGTCGACTCTGACTCCCACCATAGGAGTCGCTGGAATCGACTCCTCGACACCATTTAGCACGACTGTCCAAATTAGTTAAATGAGCTATCAACGTTGTTTGCCGTTGCCGACACCTAATTACACGGAGGGAAAAATCATGAAAAACAGCCAGGGTGGAACAATATCTCAGAATTAAATAAGAAAAAAGATATTCTTTAATGAATTCATCACATTACAATGGTTAGGGGGGTCGTGCTAAACACATATTCTTGTTTATTATGAGAGTTTTTAATGAATTAAGGTTAGTTTAATGATTGAATAGCCTATATGGATAACTAAATGTAGCCTATTATTGACTGCATTAAACATAAGCTAACACTGCATAACAAAACATCAATTATACAAAGCTGTCACATAAGCATGCATAGTTACAAACTAATACTATTCCACACCTGTTTCACACATACTCCGTTAGCAGTGCTTTTTATGCCCATGCTGAGCATTCACTCAGTGTGTTCCGAGTGGTGCATCATCGCAGCGTCTATTTTTGCTGTGCCGAACACGCTGAATTAAAGTGAAAGGGCATTGCTCAAAATAATGTACATGGATTGATACAAAATGTATTAATTAACCAGCAGGATTAAACACAAAAGAAAAGGCACGAGATGGCTGTTTCTGTCAATGGTACATAAGTTTTAATTTAAAATTGTAATAACCTACTTTTAAATGTTAGAAAAGTAGACTGTAGGCTGTGTTTACATGTGCCACTAGCTTGAGCATCCTAATATATAAACTTAATATACATGTATAAAAGTAAACGCATTTAATAATATTGCGATTAAACGTGAATATGTCTATTAATGATAGTATTAAGGTGAAAAAGATACTATGCTGAGAGAGAGAACAGCCGCAGATCATAGCGCACTACAAACGCATTGTGTAAATAAAGCACTGAGCCCGTGCTGCTTCTGCATCGCATAGGCCGGACTGCATTGAAAACGGATGCTCGTTTAATTTCGTTCACTCTGTGCTTTATACAGCACTCAACTGCCATGCACTACTGTATATAATAATTTGAGAATCAGTTAAGACATCCGCGATTTCGGATTCAACACTAAGTCGATTCCAGTGCTTCTAGGGCTATTCAGAGTCGAGGAATCAACTCCCCATCCCTACAGTAGAGAGGTGACACAAGCTTCCAAGCAGCGTTTATTGATGGTTTTAAGGAATAAAAGATTCTGCACCAACTTTTGGGGGTTGAATAATTTTGAACATAAATGTTTACAGCCAATTATATATTTTTTTATTCATTATTCATCAACTTACGTTCTCAGAATTACTTAAATGTGTATTAATAAACTTTCTCCAATAGTGTACTGATGCATTTGTTGAATTGTTTTCATAAAATGTTCTCCGCAGCAAAATGCTATTACGTAGAATAATTTCAATTGGAACTGTATATATAGAGTTTCTTGAAAGCACAGAACAACTTTAATTGTTATACATCTTACAATTTCAAAGTTAAACGTACAGCAACTTTTTTTAATGTGTTGAGTGTACTCAAAAATTTCCTGAAACTGGTTGTCTTGAGTTTGGAAGTTTTCTCATTGCATCTAGACCATTTTAACACCAGAAAACCACATAGTTTTTTTTTTTTTATCTCTTAGACACATTGTAATTTGTGCTGTTTTTCAGTTGTTTAACCTCAGTCTTGTATGATAATGAATCTTTTTACAACTGAGTTGCAATCCAGTGTTTTCTCTCTAAATAAAATCTATAATAACTCAATTATCTGTGAATTGCAGCTTCTATCAGGTGAGGGCAGGTCTGCGTGTGTCTCCTCGGGTTCTCCACAGAATCACTGCCACAACACCTGGATACACAGGTGAGAACTTCATATATTTACTTCCTTCATCTCAGTGTCTCCATAAACCCATGTGTGCAGCATCAACATGTCAGACAGTATGCAACTAATCATTAAGCAGCATCGGCTTATGAGTGTGTCTAGGTTCTTTTCTTCTATTAGATTTAGTCTGTTTTATTTTTTATTAGTTTTAGATTCAAGATGCATCATCTGAGAGAGGGTTTTAGACAGCCAGCACGCTAAACTTCTCTCTGAGGAGATGCATCTCTAATTCATTCCCTTTAAAGGCACATTAAAGCAGCACTTCTGAAACTAATTCAACTTCTTAATTTCAGAGACAATTACCGTCAACATTAAATCGCTCGCTGTAAGCAGTGCTCCTGTTATTATGCACAGCTGTTTGTGAGGACTTCATTTTGGTTACAATTATTCAGCCTATTTACCTTATTTTGCTGGATACAGGATGATACTGAAGCCCATCGGATGAGTGTGAGCATTCGAGGGCTCTTTCCCAGAAGTTTTGGGAGGATTCCCTCGCTGTCTCCACTCCTGCTGTTAAAAATAAATGTGCAGAGTAAACCACTTAGACACACAGGTCTTTCTGAGACAAAAACACAGACTCTAGAGGACAGAGCGAGAGATACAGATAGAGACAGATAAAGCTTTTAAAGCTAAACAAATTATCAATCATGCACTAATACTCTATCACTTGCTTTCAAATCAAATACATATCGACAATGGTAATGACTGCAATACAACAACTGATTTGTTCGACACTGATGCAAAATATTATTAAATTATCACCAAATTACATGAATTAATTACAGTTAAAATATTTGATTACAATTTTAAATTCTTACTTATATATATATATATATATATATATATATATATATATATATATATATATATATATATACATACATACACACCTACTCATCAAGGCTGCATTTTTTTAATCAAAATACAGAAAAACAGTAATATTGTGAAATGTTATTACAATTTAAATAAACAATTTTCTATTTTAATATACTTTATTATATAATTTATTCATGTCATGCAATACAGATATTTTTTTTTTGCATACATATAAAATGTATTTTTTTTTTTAAAATACAATAATTAAAAATATTTTAAAACTTAATTTAAAATGTTATAATTTATTGATATATTTAATATATTTTTTTTAATATATGTGAGCCTGGACCACAAAACCAATCTTAAGTAGCACAGGTTATTTTATTATATATTATTATATATTATATGTTATATTTGTAGCAATAGCCAAAAATACCTTGTATGGGTCAAAATTATTGAATCTTCTTTTATGCCAAAAACCATGAAGATATTAAATAAAGATCATGTTCCATGTAACACATGGTCTCTCATCGCTTATTCTATCATATTACACAATTGCTGTATGACTAAAGACATTTTCTCACGGTTTTCTATGACCCCTTGATTGCATACACACACAGTCTATGTAATTTACCTGTGTCATGTTCTGTGTCTAACTTGCATTCTTCTCACCTTCTCAGCACACATTCTGTGCTCAAAACAGTTATCTACAGGCTGCTTGAGTTTTATGGCCATCTGATGGCAGTCAGGGACATGGGCGCCATGTTTCCACAGGTCATGTTGTGTCAGGAGAAAATATCGTCTGTTTTCACAACACTGACAGCTTCTTTGGTCTCTCACACACGGGTTGCTTGCACACACACACACAATTATCAGTGTACACACCGCTGTTATGACATCTGTTTCGGACCATGTTCAAAAGATCCAAAATAACTATTTTTTAAAAAAAAGGACACACAAAAGCCCCTTATAAAATCCACTTTGACACTATACTGTCAAGAAACCATGTTTGTAGTATCTTACCACACACAATTTTGAGAATGAATCACTCCTATTAACCTGTGGGACTGCTGTTTAGTTTACATTTTGCATTCACAGTTAGCATGCTTCTGAAAGTGACACAGGTTTATTCTGTAGGGCCTCAGATGAATTGTGTGATTCCAGATCAAATACTGCTGTCTGACTGACATCACTTCACCATAATGAGCTTCTAGGCAGACTTTCATCTTCTGTTTATGTGCGAGGAACCAACAAGACTACAAGTTTGTTGCTGGATGTCTGCTGCCTTTTTTATCTCCTGACACAAAGATTTGCTTGTATTTCTAGCATTTTGCATACACTACCATTTAAAATTCTAGGGACAGCAAGTCTCTTATGTCCACCAAAGCTGTATTAATTTGATCAACAATACAGTAAAAACAGTAATATTGTGAAATACGATTACAATTTAAAAGAACGGTTTTCTATTTGAATATATTTTAAAATGTAATTTATTCCTGTGATGCAAAGATGAATTTTCAGCATCATTATTCCAGTTTTCAGTGTCACAAGATCCTTCAGAAATCATTCTAATATACTAATTTGCCGCTCAAGAAACATTTCTTATTATCAGTGTTGAAAACAGTTGTTATGCTTCATATTTTAAACTTAAATATATGAAAGATTTTTTGCCAATATGAAAGTCTTTACTGTCACTTTTGATCAACTGAATGCATCCTTGTTGAATACAAGTATCCATTTCTTTAATAAATAAATAAATAAAATTAAATCCTACTGACCCAAAACAAAACAAAAAACTGAAATAAAAGAGAAGTTTTCAGTCATGTCCCTTTTACATTAATCCAGCTGGGATAAATTAAGTATTTCCTATTCATTCACTTGCTCATTTTGCTTCAGTTCAAGTTATAGGAGATAACACAGCAGATTTCTTTGGCTATCTTATCTTAATGGTTTTATTGAGGAGTTGTGTGTGTATGTTTGGCAGCAGAAACCCTGTGGCCTCTGTCTGACATTGAGTCTTGGCGCTGCTTGTTTGACTGAACGCCAGCAGCGGTCTGACTCAAACTCACACACTCACTAGCATCAGTGGCCATTTTGGATCCGTCAGCCATTCTGGCTCTTCTGGGAATTTTTTTTTTTAATTTCAAAATGTCATCCGGACAGCTCACTGACTGACTAAACTTAAGTGCTTCAGGGTCTTTGTGCTCTCTACTAACTTGAACGGTTAAGATGGTACAAGAGTGCAATCAAAATCTACATTGTGTTGTGCCTTACACATTCTTCCTCATCCTGACCTGTTTAGAATGCTTCCCACTTCGCATTACTCCTTATGTACATCATTCATGTTTCAGCAGTGCTGTCTGTGTATAAACAGCATATTAAAATCGGTACTGTTACCAGCAGGAATAATATTGTAGGTATGAAGAGAATGAATCACGTCACATCATATGATAAAAAAGCCTAGAGACTTGAGCTAAAATGCTAATTCTGACTGTACAACATGTGATATTGCAGTGCAGTGCTGTGAATTACCATACTGCAATCAGACGGCTGCAGAAACAGTCCCTTCTGTTCAGTTTTTCTCAGATGTTCATCAAAAACACACTGTCCTGATCCACTATCCAATCCTGTGAAATACCTAAGATATTACAAAACGAGAAAAAAAAAGTACTTAAGTTGAAACCAAGAAAAATACCCACTTTTCATTTGATTTTTCATTTATTCATTTACAAGGTGCTTTTATACAAAAGATATTTATGACAAATGTTGCATCAGTATCTTCACTACAACAATACAGACATATACAGTCATGGCCAAAAACATCAGCACCCTTGCAATTCTGTCAGAAAATGCAACACTTCTCTCAGAAAATGGTTCCAGTAGCAAATGTTTTGGTATTCACATGCTTATTGTTTTTGTTTGCACTGCACCACCACACACACACACACAAAACAGAAGAAAAGTCAAGCTTGATAAAATTTCACAAAAACCTCAAAAATGGACTGGACAAAATTATTGGCACCTTGTCAAAATTGTAAGAAATAATTGCTTTTCAAGCATGTGATGCTCCTGTAATCTGTATTTGATCACACATGTGGCAAGTAACAGGTGTGGGCAACATAGTAATCACACTTGCAAAACTTGCACACTTTCTTGAAAGTGAAATTAAAAAGCAAACTGCATTTAAAAGCGATTTCAATGCCCCACATATTAATAGCAGCTCCCAATTTATATATAGTATAATTATATATAATTCCGATAAAAAGCAATGAAATATATTTTCTCCTCCCATCTTGTATTTAATCCCCTTAACAGTTGCATAGTACACGTCATTTCCTTTGCAAACATGGTATTCAGAATATTTAAATTGTCAAATAGCTTAATTTTTTAATTTTCCATGACTGTATGAGAGTGAGCTCGGCCATTTGTACATTTTATGGTTCTGGCTTCCGATCTCATCACATCCAGCTATTTTTAGCTGTACAATACAGCTTGTTTTGCTGCTTGATATTGCAAATTGGTGTTTCCTACCATATTACTTTAATTTATTATCGTAATTATAAACACACTGCTTTGTAGTGCAAAATATCGTTTACTGCACTTTGTCATTCATCTCATCAATTCCCTATAGCAGCTAATGAACCGGAAGTTGAAGAATAAGGTGGATGGTGGTGAAACTTTGCCACCATAATGCGCAACTTTGCAATTTTGCCATGTTTTTATTACCCAGTACTAATTTATTTTTCTTCTTAGAAATAATAGCTTCCCTAAAACATGTTTAAGGGTGAAAAAATAGAAATATATCCTAAATATCTGTACTTACTGTAGGCCTCATGACTCATGCACTTTATTTCAAGTCTTCTGAAGTCATATGATAGCTTTGTGTGTGAAGCAGACTGATATTTCGATCACTGAGTGTGGGCTATTAACTGGAGAGAGTTAACTTGAAATTAATCAGTCCAATCTGTGACCAAATCATTTAGACCACTTTTGTGAGTTGAATTAAATAATATATTTAAAAGATCAAATTCAAAACAACGATTCAATCTTGAATCAGATGGTGTAACTTCTCATAAATGTGCAAAGGAAGGTCTAAAATCTGTAAAAAGTGTTACATTTCAATTTGCTCTTCACAGAAAGCAATCATTTTACTTCAAAGGACTAGTGATTAAGTTATACAGACTACTTTTGCAATCAATTTTAAAGACTAATTTGCAGTAGACGTTACAGTTACGTCAGTTGCAGCAAAACACCGGTAACAAGTAAAGGAAAATGGGTCAAATCCACGGAATAAGAGAAAAAATTTATTTTTGTGCCTTTTGATGCCAGAATCGGTTGTCGGTTTAAATGGACAGACTATGGATGAAAACTGTTATGATTACTCTACTTTTAAAGCATAAATTTGATTTAACCAATATGTCTGCTGTTCGTAAGAGACGCATTGTATTATCCCTACAGTTAAAGCATGACATAATATTTGAACCTACTATTAACATTATATTACTATTAACATTTTACCTAACATTTATTTATTTTATCTCACAATTCTGACTTTTTTCTCACAAATGCAAGTTTTTATCTTCTAGTTCGAACTCTATAACTCTATGGCCACGTTCACACTGTCAATTTTTGGGACTGACAACCGCATTTACTTACATGTGTGAGTCTCGAAATGTCCCACACAGCAGCTTACAGTCGATTTTCGAATACTGTCTGTATGAACGTGCAACAGGAATCAAGCCCGAAACCACAGATTAAAGCACGCATCACACGGTAGACGCGCGTTTGTGCGGCAGTTCGTTTCTCTCACACTGAAAAACGTGACGGACAACTAGTCGTCCAGTCCTGTTCCATTCACACAGTGTGTTCCAAGAAGTTGTAAGTTCTGAAAATTTACGGGTGTGAGTTCGGTTACAGAATACAGTTGTCACACCCGTAAATAACCATACTGTGTGTGAACGTAACCGTATTAAGGATTCAAATATGGTACTGACAACCGTATTCTGCTGCTGTGTGAACGTGGCCTATTTAACTCAACAATAGTGAGTTTGTCAATTCTCAGGGGAAAAAAGCCAGAGCTGAGGGGAAAAGAGAGAATGATGAGTTGTTTTTTTCTTATCAGAATTGTGAGATTTAATCTCTGAATTGCGAGAATAAAGTCAGAATTCTAAAATAAAAACTCAAATTCACCAATTTTTTTCTTTTATTCCATGGCTCCATAGACTGCTACTTGAAAACCGTCATTTTCTGCAACCAGATAAGCTCCGCCCACAAAAAAAATGTCATCACTGTTGGCAAACACTAAATTGGTCTATTGTGCAGTTTCATTATTATATAGCTGGAAACTTCCGGATTTTTATTTTTATTTTATTTTTATAATTTACTCACCCCTATTTCACCCAAGATGTTCATGTCTTTTCTTCTTCAGTAATAAAGAAATTAAGATTTTTGAGGAAAACATTCCAGGATTTTTCTCCATTTAGTGGACTTCAATGGTGGCCAAGGGGTTGAAGGTCCAAACTGCAGTTTCAGCACAGATTCAAAGTGCTCTACATCAGTGGTTCTCAACTCCAGTCCTTGGGGCCCACTTCTCTGTTCTGTTCAGCTCAGTTCAGTTCATCTTTATTTATTTCCCGAAGGCAGTTTGTTTGCAGCAGACAAGCATTCTACATAAAACGAGACACAACACAAAAATCACACTTAGTTTCCTTCCCAAAGAATCCTATCTCAAATTTAAAAACTTTACAGCTGTAGCGATAAAAGAGTGTCTAAACCTATTTGTTTTACTAATTGGGGTTCTATACCGAATACCAGAAGGGAGAAGATAAAACTTGTGATACATAGGGTGTAAATCATCTAACAAAATACTCTGGGCTTTACCTAAAACCTGTCTATGATATAAGTGGGCCAAAGACAACTGCTTTCTCTCTGTCTCTTCTGCACATTTTGTATGTTTCAGAATCTGACACACTTCAGTTCATGGATCCAGAGATTTTCTTACTATAGGGAGATGAGAGGGTCTGTATTACTTACTTTACTTTAAAGCATAACGGCTAAATTATATCATGTGCCCTTTAATAACCAATCACATTACAGCCTTGATATCAGTGAATATCAGTCAGAATTGTGTGACACTCAATTGCCATTTACGGATACCATAGGAATGAATGAGAATTGCCGTAAAATGAAACCCACTTGTCGCAAAAAGTCAGTGACTTCTATTATAAAACGGCCTTTTTTCATGGTAAGCTCTAAAAATAGTTGAATCGAAAAGTATTGTTTAGTGTAAAACATGTTGAAGATTAGCAGATAGGCTCTTGATTCATTAAAGGATCAGCTGTTTCCTCTAAAAAGCTGTTTATTCAGCGTAGTGAAGCCTCTCTTCCATGGACTTCCATTCAAAATAAAAAAAAAACTGTCTCTGGTCTCTTTTCCCACGTATTGCCAGACCGGAAGCGTTTTAGCCATTACGCTTTTTCGGCTAATGGTTGCAGGCTTGCCATCTAGTGGCTTTGATGGATCTTTCTCCTAACGAGCTGATGATCTGAATCAGGTGTGTTAAATGAGGGAGACATACAAAATGTGCAGAGCAGTGGGCCTGGAGGACTGGAGTTGAGAACCAATGCTTTACATAATCCCAGCTAAGGAATAAGTGTTTTATCTAACAAAACAATCAATCACAAAAATGTTTGTACTTTTTAACCTCAAATGCTCATCTTGAACTAGCACTGTTAGTTCTTTGTGTACTCTGGTTCAAAAAGGTAGGGTAGGGCGAAAAACTTTTCATTTTCTCCACCAACTTTAAAAACGTCTGACATTGTATTACCTTTTTTTGTAAAGGGCGTGCATGATTACATAATGCATTAGGTCGACCTAGTGCAAGACGAGTACTTGTGGTTAAAAAGTATATATATTTTACATTTTCTTTCAGTAAATGATCAAATCGTTTCACTAGATAAGACAATTCTTCCTCAGCTGGGATTGTGTAGAGACTTTGAAGCTGCAGTTTGGACCTTCAACCCACTGGCCACCACTGAAGTCCACTATATGGAGAAAAATCCAGTAATGTTTTCCTCAAAAACCTTAATTTCTTTTTGACCGAGAAAAGAAAGAAATTAACATCTTTGTTGACATGAGGGTGAGTAAATTACCAGGAAATTTGTATTTTGGAAGTGAACTAATCCTTTAACTATCCAAACCGTTAATTTTTTATCCAAAATGCCGCATTCCAGTGCAGTGCTGTAAATTTCCATACTGCTGTCAGACAGCTAGAAATAGTCTATCGTGCTCATCAGAAACACACTGACCCGATCCATCATTTTTTTTTCTGGGTTTCTGACTCCTCCTCTCCATCAAATACACACACACACTCCCCATGACTCCTCCGGCAAGATCAGACTCTACTGTACGACTCTCTCCCAGGGTCTCTGGGGCATCGGCACACTGCAGAAGTGTTTTTGGTGACACGCAGAGAGGAAGAAAGGCACAGAAAGAGAGAGACAGACCAAAAGAGGCAAACAGAGAGAGACGGACGCAACGGGGGTCTGTCTTTACGCGAGACCCTCACTGTTCCGCTCAGCACCTCTCTGACACGCGCTATCATCTTCTCCACTGAAGAGAAACCCCGCTGAGGTGCTGTCATCCGTCACAGACAAGATCTCTGTCTCTCTGTGGCTGGATGTGGAGCCAGTGGCCGACGTTTGATGCTTAGGGCCTTGATGGTGGCTGTTTTAGTGTCAGGTTAGTGAAGAACGGGATGGGTAATGCTAGATTTGATGGATTTTCTCTCCTTAGAGAAAACGTTCTTTGCTCACATGTGGCTCTTTAAACTTTTCTCAGACGTTTCTGCTAAAATTCAATTGGAGAAATGGGTAGAGTTTAGTCAAATATGAAAAATCAGTCATTTTCTCACCTTCCAGTTGAAAACGGTGACCAAACAGTGAGCGTTCACATCCTGAAAATAAATATACACACACATTCAAATAGTTCACATGAATATATTTTACGCTATACTAAATAATCTGCAGTCATGTTATATTGCAAGGCAGCAAACCTGAAGGTTAAAAATGTAAACAAAAATGTAAATGTTGCGGTTTGGTCTGATTTTCATGGTAAAAAGAGTAAACTCTAATAGAAAAATATTTTTTTATATTTGTACATTTGATTTCTAAAGCATTTTAAAACATTGCACTGCAAAATCCCTTATCTAAAAATTTTATTTTTCTTTTCTTGACATAACTAAAATTCACAATAAAATAAAACAATCTAAAGAATAAATACATGAAAAAAGTACTGTTTTTGTGTGGTTTCTATTTTTTAATTTTTTTTTTTACAAATTGTTGCACTACAACATTACTTAATAAATTAAATAAAATTATAATAAATAAAAAATAAATTAATGACAACATACTGTGTTTTGTGCTGTTTTTAAGATATACAACATGCATTACAAAATTACTTAAGTAAATAAAATAACACTATTAAAAAATAAATTACAAAATATTTTTTTGGTTCGGTTTTAAAAATATTTCGAAATGCTGCCCTATAACATAAATGAAATAAATAATAAAATAAAAATAAATTACAATATACTGTGTTTTGTGCTGTTTCTAAAGTATATTTACAACACTGCATTACAAAATTACTTAACTAAATAAAATAGTAATAAATAAAATGACAAAACAGTATATATTTTTGGTCCATTTCGAAAACATTTTTAAATGTTGCACTTCAACATAACTGAAAAAATAAATAAATAAATAAAATACAATAAATAAATAAAATATACTGCTTTGTGCTGTTTCTAAAATGTATTTACAACATTGCATTATAAAACTACTTAACTAAATAAATAAAATAATAATATTAACCAAAAATTTACAAAACATTGCATTTTTTTGATCCGGTTTAAAAAACATTTTTAAAATGCTGCACTACAGCATTACTCAACTAAACATAAAATAAAATAAAATAAAATAAAATAAAATAAAATAAAATAAAATAAAATAAAATAAAATAAAATAAAATAAAAAAGTGACAATATACTGTGTTTTGTGCAGCTTCTAAAATATATTTACAACATTGCATTACAAAATTACTTATCTAAATAAATAAAATAAAAAAATAATAAAAATGACAAAACATACTGTTTTTTTTTGTGTGGTTTCTAAAACACTTTTTAAATGTTGCGCTACAAAATTATTAAACTAATTAAAATAAAATAAAAATTACAACAAGTACTGTTTTTAGTGGTTTTGAAAAACACTCAAAATACTGTAATTCAAAATAACTAAATAAATATAATTACAAATATTGTACTGCTTTTTGAATAGTTTCAAGAGCATTTTTATAACCGTAAACTGTGACATTAAACAAAACAAAAATGTAATGTTATATAAATATTTTATGCTTTGGCTTTCCTTCAACCCAAAGTCTCCACTTGTATTCCATTTAGGAACTAGGATACTAGGAGCTACAGCCAGGATATATAATAATAGTATTCCTACAGGCCCTGCTCTATGACAGCGTAAGTATTTTCAATTGATGTTTTGCTTTCTCTCGAATTCTAAAAGCCTCAAACACACAAAATCACAATCCTGCCAAACGCTGTCAGAAAATAACGCCTGTAGGCAACAGACTGAATATGAATGAAACAACCACATCTCGCTTTCTGCAGGGAAGCGTCACTGAACTTTGATGCTCACGCAGTGGAGAATCTCTCACTGCAGTGCTGTGATGTGAACAGCAGAGAAATAATCGACCTTTTCTTTCTCTCCATTTGTCTGTCTGTCTGTCTGGCTCTGGGAAGGCGAGTGCAGTTTCAGCAGCGCAGGGGTTCACGATGGCGGCGTGTTCAGTCGGATCTTTCAGATCCTGTACAGGAATGAGGAGGTGACCCTGGAGGACCGCATGAACTTCAGAGTGCACCTGCTGCTGGACGGGGAGAGGGTGAGTGTCCCGCTGCTCTGACAACAGAAGAGACAAACATGTCTCTGACTTTCATTGAGGAAGTGAAAACTTTTATACAAAGTGACCTATGGTGCATCTAAGTTGTTTATTGCTATAGCAAAGCTTAACAATTTCCTGCTTAAACAGCTAAACCCAGCCTAAGCTCAGTGGCTGCTTTGGATGGTCTCCCAGGCTGGTTTTAAAGTGGTTTTGGCCACTTTTTATCTGGTCAGGCTGGTCTTAGCTGGCCAAGCTGTGAGGAAAAAAAACAGCTATTTATTAAGACTAGACAACCAGCCTAAGCTGGTTTTAGCTGCTTTTTACTGAATCAACAGGTTTTATCTGGTTTAAAGTCGAGTTGAGATTAAAAAGTATATAAATTGTATTATTTTTATTAAAATAATTGATCGTTTCACTTGATAAGACTCTACTTCCTCGGCTGGGATTGTTTACAACTGCATTTGGGATCGTTTGAAGCCACATTTAAACTACATTTTGGAAGTTCAAAATCAGGGCACCATAGCAGCCCATTATATGGGGAAAAATGCTGAAACGTTTTCCTCAAAAAACAATTTCTTTACGACTGAAGAGAGAAAGACATGAACATTTTGGATGACAAGGGGGTGAGTAGATTATTTGTAAATTGTTGTTCTGGAAGTGGACTTCTCCTTTAAACATGTTAATCATGCTAACAACATTCTAGAAACATGCTAATCATATTAGCAAGATACTATTAACAAACTAATCATGCTAGCAACATGCTACTGACTTGCTAATCATTGTAGAAACATGATAGCAACATGCTAGTAACTTGCTAATCATGCTAACAACGGTTATTAACCTGCTAATCATGCTAGTAACATGCTACTAATTTGCTTACCATGATAAAAACATGCTCACAACATGCTAGTAACTTGCTAATCATGCCAACAACATGTTAGTAACTTGTTAATAATGTTAAAACATGCTTGTAACATGCTAATAATGCTAGAAACATGATAGTAACATGCTAATCATGTTAGCAAACATGCTAGTAATATGCTAACCATGTTAGAAAACATGCTAACAACAACCTAGTAACATGTTAATCATGCTAGCAACATGCTAGTAACTTGCTAATCAGGCTAGCAACATGCTAGTGACTTGTTAATCATGCTAACAACAAAGTAATAATTTGCTAATCATGTTCATAACATGGTAGTAACATGCTAATCATGCTGGTGACTTGCTAATCATGCTAACAACATGATAGCAACTTGTTAATCACGTTATCAACATTCTAGTAATTTGTTAATCACGTTAAGAACATGTTAATCAAGGTAGTAACTTGTTAATCATGCTAACAAAATGCTAGTGACTTGTTAATCATGCTAGCAACAACCTAGTAATTTTCTAATAATGCTAACAACATGGTAGTAACATGCTAATCATGCTGGTAACTTGCTAATCATGCTAACAACATGATAGTGACTTGCTAATTATACTAGCAACATTCTAGTAATTTGTTAATCATGTTAAGATCATGCTAATCAAGCTAGTAACTCGTTAATCATGCTAACAAAATGCTAGTAACTTGCTAATCAAGCTAGTAACTTGTTAATCATGCTAACAAAATGCTAGTAACTTGCTAATCAAGCTAGTAACTTGTTAATCATGTTAACAAAATGCTAGTAACATGTTAATCTTGCTAGGAACTTGCTAATCATGCTAATAACATGCTAGTGACTTGTTAATCATGCTAGCAACAACCTAGTAATTTTCTAATAATGCTAACAACATGGTAGTAACATGCTAATCATGCTGGTAACTTGCTAATCATGATAACAACATGATAGTGACTTGCTAATTATACTAGCAACATTCTAGTAATTTGCTAATCATGTTAAGAACATGCTAATGAAGCTAGTAACTTGTTAATCATGCTAACAAAATGCTAGTAACTTGCTAATCAAGCTAGTAACTTGTTAATCATGCTAACAAAATGCTAGTAACATGTTAATCTTGCTAGTAACTTGCTAATCATGCTGACAACATGCTAGTGACTTGTTAATCATGCTAGCAACAACCTAGTAATTTTCTAATAATGCTAACAACATGGTAGTAACATGCTAATCTTGCTAGTAACTTGCTAATCATACTAACAACATGCTAGTGATTTGTTAATCATGCTAGCAACAGCCTAGTAATTTTTTAATAATGCTAACAACATGGTAGTAACATGCTTAATCATGCTGGTAACTTGCTAATCATGCTAACAACATTCTAGTATTTTGCTACTCACGTTAACAACAATGCTAATCATGCTAGTAACTTGTTAATCATGCTAACAACATGCTAGTAACATGCTAATCATGCTAGCAACATGCTAGTAACATGCTAATCATGCTAACAACAACCTAGTAATTTTCTAATAATGTTAACAACATGGTAGTAACATACTAATCATGCTGGTAACTTGCTAATCATGCCAACAACATTCTAGTATTTTGCTACTCACATTAACAAAATGCTAATCATGCTAGCAACTTGTTAATCATGCTAACAACATGCTAGTAACATGCTAATCATGCTAGCAACATGCTAATCATGCTAGCAACATGCTAATCATGCTAGCAACATGCTAATCATGTTAACAACATGCAAGCAACAAGCTAATAATGTTAGAAACATGCTAGCAACATGCTAATCATCTTAGAAAGATTCTAATCATACTAATAACATGTTAGTAACTTGCTAATCATGCTAGGATCATGCCATTAACTTGCATTATTAATTAATTATTAATTATTATTAATTATGCTAACAATATTGTAATCAGCCTGTAAAAAATACTAGCAACAGGCTAACCATGCTGACATGCTAACATCATGTTAAATTTTGTAAACAATGTGCTAAATCATTAGAGCAACATCAACTTTCATACTTTTACAACTGCTTCAAACTTTCAGGCTAGGCTTTCTCAACCCAATTCAAAGTTTGTTCTCAAATTTCACTCATCTAGTTACAATTTACAATTAAAAGATTTAACAGTTTTCTATTTGAATGAGTTTTAAAATGTCATTTATTTCTGTGATGCAATGCTGAATTTTCAGCATCATTTCTCCAGTCTTCAGTGTCACATGATCCTTCAGAAATCATTCTAATATGCTGATTTATGTTGGCGGTGTACTAACTTTTATTACCAGAAATGACAGTTCAATATCAGTATGACCATATCTATTGAAGAACAGCAGAAAAGGAAAACTATACCTTTCAAGGAGCCTTACTTTTTGACAGCACTGTATTATATTCCAATATTATGACCAATTGTGTCATACCAGCTCATTTTCGCCGTTATGAAATATGTGAAATGGGTATGAGAGCGGCAAAGAGAGGCAGGGAATTGTGGGTGGGGAGAGTGTCTTATCAGATTTCTACGGCCATCTTTCTTATTAACCTTGAAGCAGTTATCTGTGGCCGCGCTCCTCTCCGTCCTCTCCTCTCCGCTGTCTCTCCCCCTCAGATAAGACTTCTAAAAATAGCTTTCCATTTCCCCAGAGTGTGAGTTTAATCAATCCGTGTATCAATAATTGGAGCAGCCCTGTTTGTTTTCAAAGATCGGCAGAGTACGCCAGTTTCTCAGAACGGGGCGGAACCTTCTGTGTAAATCACATCAGGGTTTGCTTTTAGAGGAGATCTATAGGAGCAGCACATGCTAAAATCATGTTTTCATTTGAAGGATCCTTATGGGGAAGAACATACCATTATGTGTGCACATGTGAGTGCACATAAACTTCATGTGGTTCTGTTTACTCACACACGAGCACATAAAAATTCTGCACATGGGAAACAATGCTGTTACATGTGAAAAATAAATATATATTATTTTATAAATAAATATATATTAAATATATATTAAAAAAATAAATATAAATTATTTTAAAAATATTATTTTAGAAAGAAAATGTAACATTTTGTTTTACAGGAAAAAAAATATATTTATTTGAGCAAAAATACAGGGAAAAAAATAATATGATGAAATATTACTGCAATTTAAAATAGTGGTTTTCTATTTTTATATACTTTAAAATAAAATTTATTTCTGTGATGCAAAGCTGAATTTTTGTCCATTACTTTAGACTTTAGTGTCACACGATCCTTCAGAAATCATTCTAATATGCTAATTTATTATCAATGTTGGAAACAGTTGTGCAGCTTAAGTTTTTGGAACCTGTGAAGGATTCTTTGATTAATAAAAAGATCAAAAGAACAGTATTTATTCAAAATAAAAATCTTTTAAAAACAGTATAAGTCTTTACTATAACTATGTATCGATTTAAAACATCCTTGATGAATAAAAGTATTCATTTCTTTTAAACAAAGAAGAAAAAAAAAAAAGTACAGACCCCAAACTTTGAATGGTAGTGTATATTATTAGAAACAATTTCTATTTTGAAGAAATGTTGTTCTTTTTAACTTTTTATTTAGCAAAAAATCCTGACAGAAAAGTATCATGGGTTCCAAAAAATATTAAGCAGCAAATCTGTTTCCAACACTGATAATAAATCAGTATATTAGAATGATTTCTGTAGGATCATGTGACACTGTACACTGCAGTAATGATGCTGAAAGTTCAGGTTTGCAGCACAGGAATAAAATACATTTTAAAATATTTTCAAATAGAAAACCACTATCTTAAATTGCAATATTTTACCATATTACTGTTTTTGTGTTCTGTATTTTTAATCAAATAAACAGCCTTGATGAACAGAAGTCTTCTTTAAAAACATTAGAAATCTATTATTATTTATTATAAATTATTACTATTATTGTATTATTATTACTAATTCTGAAATATAAAATGTAATTCAATTTTTTATATATTTATCACAAAGTGATAAATATATAATTTAAGGCAAGTATTCATTTAAAAGTAATTTAATTATTTTATTTTTTTATTTTTTTATTTAGACAGCTGCAATGTGATTGTTGGCATGTTCACATAAAAAGATAGATTCATGTGGTTCCGTTTACTTACACATGATCATATAAAAATTCTGTACTTGGGAAACAACGTTGTTAAACATTGTGAAACCACATGATGAATAACACCTCAGGACAAGTGTGCTATAATTTCTATACACTTTTTTTGCTAGGTGGATGAGAAAAAGATTCACGAAACAAATCAAGGCAATGAAATGCAGAGATCAGAATGCAATCACCCAAACATCTTTGCTGTGGTTGACAGTTCATTAACTAATATTGATTAGTTCAATGATGCTATTACTATTATGACAGACTGATATGACTCTTATTGCACTTTACTCCATATAGAGATCCTGCATTTACATTACATTTATCATTGTGTAAATCAACTTACTGGGCATTGTTTATCTTCTACACTGTAGAAGAGATCTTGCTTTGTCTTTGAAAGTTCTCCAGTTAGCTGTGATTGACAGGTGTGTTGATGTGTGTCTCAGGTGGAGGAAGCTGTGAGTGAGGTGGATGTCCAGCTCAAACTAGATCTGCACTTCACTGACAATGAACAGCAGTGAGTATCTCGTATTTTCTCCCTCTACCTCATCACTGACTGTGTTTAAATGGCTTACACTATCATGCTGTTTTGCACTATGTGGTAAGCGTACTGTGCACAGTATGTGAATTGATTAGTATGCAGGAAACGACCTACATCTTTACCTTAGTGTATATTGCTTGTATATTAAATAGAGGATTGTATCCCACAATGCAATGCACTTGATCTTCGATGTACAGAGTAATGAATGAATATATGTTTGAATATGTGTCTCTTATGTTCACCAAGGCTGGAGTTATTTTGACCAAAAATACAGTAAAAACAGTAATATTGTGAAATATTATTACAATTTAAAAGAACAGGTTTATATATTAATGTATTTGAAAATGTAATTTATTCCTGTGATGCAAAGTTGAATTTTCAACATCAGTACTCCTAACTTTAATGTCACATGATCCTTCAGAAATCATTCTGATGCATTGATTTGCTGCTCATAAACATTTCTTATAATCTTCAATACTAAAAACAGTTACAATTAAAAGTGCAGCAAGTGATTTCTGAGAAACACTTGATATTTGAAAACACCGAACCAAACACACCTCTACCTTGATAGCTCCGCCCCCAAATGCATCATTAACATTCTATGTAGCACAGGCACCTCCCTCATCAGGAGCAGACACGCCCCTTACTGGTGATTGGCTAGAAGTGTTTTGGTGCTCAGTTCAATCCACTTTCAACAGCATTTCTCAAAAACTGCTTACTGCACCTTTAATATTTTTGTGGAAGCTTTCTTTTGTACAGTATGTCCAGAATGAATGACTTGCCCTCTCCATACTGTAGTATATGGGTCATTCCTGGGATTCTGTAATATTTCAGTCACCCAGAGTTTCTAAAGTGGTGGTTGACCAAAATTATTTGTTCAAAGCTTTTCACAACACTTGGGTATGCCCATTATAATGAGTAAAATTAATCACTGCATTTTAATTTTCTTTCTTTCTTTTTTTTTTTTTTTTAGAAAATAATGTCTTATATCTATCATTTTGTCATGTCCCTGAGGCACTTCACTGAGCACTTAGAAAATTTATAACAAAATGTACATAGCATCTGTGATTTCTGGCAGTAATGTAATTTGTGCATTTATTTGTGTTCCTTTCTTGTGAAATATTTTTTTTTTTCTTTAAAAACTGCAAGATATTTTATAAATACAGACTTTAACATTATGTCCCTCATCTGAACTCAACCCTGTCACACTAACCATTGTACGCCTATAATAATTTATACTCCGCTCATATGTGACATCATTTACCAGAAATGACATCATCCAGGTCTCTTTAACAGTGGTGCAGAAAACGGTTGGGAGTATCATACTGTTTATTCATATTTTTGAGGCTTATTATAATCAGGGAGGGTACTGTCAAGCTTAACAACTCAACCCTGTCACACAAAATTAGGACAGAAAATGATTGATGATTTTTTTTAACAACAATGTACTTATTTTATTGCTGCCATAAATGGTCTACTTTCCTAACTACATGAGAAGCAGTGGCCAATTTGAGTGAAAAACCTCAACCCTGTCACAAATATATGTATTTCTCATTGAACATTATTTATTTATTTATTTATTTTTGTCAGGGACAGCAGGTAGATGTTTGTTTTATAACAAGTTCTGTGTAAAAGCAAATCCCATTTTGTCTGTTACGGTGTATTGTTAATGCCTGAGTTTGACATGTGCCTAATTATATTGGGTATTTAGAAAATGAATCATATGTAGATTTTCCAAGTTGAAAATGTTACCAAATCTCAGGAATTACTAGGGCTGTAAAACGGTACCGGGTTCGGTACTTTCGGTACTGAAATTTTAAAAATGTCCATTTCCTGCTCACATCTGAGTGCTGTTCAGACGATTTTTTAAATATCGCTGATTGGCCATAGTGTTCACACACTCAACAGACATGATTGTGATTGGCTACAATGATAAGCGCTTCATCTGCATATAGACGGATCCACTGATCTGCATTTCAAACGTTCCCGTTGTGCTTATTTGTGTGCGCTCGGTGAGGAGCGTAGAACGCTTATTTTTCATTCAATACCGAAAGTACCGAACCCGGTACTGCTTGACAGCCCTAGGAATTATCCATATGCCATTTATTGCCCACTATTTTTTTAAGCAGTAATAACATGTTTTCTGCTTGACAAAATACATTATGCATTCCATCCTATATTGAATAATGTTTTTACTGTTGGCAGTCAGAAATGTTAAAAATCAATTATATGGTTTTTGGTTCATCCGTCACACTAAAAATGTAGGATCTGATCAAACCCATTGAGCTGTGTATTCCACACAGCACACTCCATACAGTACTTTTTGTCAAATTTAGTAGGTTATGTAGTTACCAAACATACAGGTAAAAACAAGTCGGAATTAAAGTTTTTAAGACTAAATTAAACATGTAAAATAATGAGGTGGTGTGACAACAATGTAGCATACATGTGGAAATATGTGCTTATTATTTTACATACTATTTAAACAAAGAAAAATAAATAAATAAATACAACAGTATGCTGTTTATAATGCACACTATGTATACCCATTCTCTCCCTCCTTCCTGTCATCTGTATGATCTCTGTCTGTTGGTATTTAAGGAGCTGTGGTGAGAAAGTGTGGGAGAGCCTCAGGCAGGCACAGCATGTGTGTATGTGTATATTAATCAAGAACGAAAGAGCAACAGCACTGATGGCCTTCAGCTTAAAATACTCACACACACACAGTTCTGTCTCAAAGCAGCACAAATGAGAGCAATTACCTGAGCCTCTTACCTGCAGCAGAGCCCCGGAGCTCAGAGCGGCAGCGGCGGGTCGGCCCCCGTGGCCCCTGAGCTCTGCAGGGACGGCAGTGAGGCGAGCTCATTAACTACACTACCTGTCCATCTCCCTGTCCTCCTCATGTTCTCTCTCCTTCTCCTGAGTTTTCTTTTTTAAGGTCTTTTTCTCCAGCTCTGTTTCTCTGGCTGCCACATCTTAGTATAGTTGTACATTTGCAGACTTGAGACAATTCTACCTATCCTATATGCACAATTGTACTTATTTATTTATTAAAATTTTTTTTAAATGGATTAGTTGGAATAGAGAGTTAAAGGGATAGTTCACCTGAAAAAGACCAAAAAAAATTCTGATAGTGTATTTAAATTAAGCTTGAACCACTGATGTCACATGGACTATTTCAACAATGTCCTTACTACCTTTCTGGGCCTTGAACATGGTAGTTGCATTGCTGTCTATGCAGGATCAGAAAGCTCTCGGATTTCATCAAAAATATCTTAGTTTGTGTTCTGAAGATGAACAAAGGTCTTAAAGGTTTGAAATGTCATGAGGGTCAGTCATTTTAAGACTTTAAGACTTTTTGTCTTGCATTTTCTGTCTTCCATTGTTGACATGCATATGAATGAATAAATAGAGTATGAAGTCTACTGTGACTGTGTCTTTTTATAATGCGTGTTATTTTGTGTTTATGTGTTAGGTTGGCGGATATCTCTTCAGTGCCTCTGATTAGCAGCAGGACGTTGGGTTTGCATTTCCATCCACACCAAGGCCTACACCATCACCTGCCCGTCATGTTTGACTATTTCCACCTGTCCGTCATCTCTGTCTCAATCCACGCCTCCCTGGTGGCACTGCACCAACCACTGATCAGGTGATTACACTAAACTCCGCCTCACCAGTTTTTAGCCAATCAGCAGTTTAGGGCATTTTACCATGGCTTCAACATTTATTTTGCTGCTTTGTTTTATTATTATTATTATTATTATTCGTTGTTGTTGCTATTATTGTTGATTTATGATTTATAATTTTTTTAATTTAATTGAAAAAAAAAAAAAAACTTGCCTAATAAAATAATAAATAATAAACCTAAATAATACATCACTAGGTATTTAATGTATAACAATAATTTATTTTTTAACTACACCTTTAATTTGGTAAGGCAAGTATTATTCAGTTTCAATTTTTTCAATTAAATTATATTTTTTTTTAATTAAAATTACAATTTTAAATTAAATTAAATAGCAATAATGTGCTTGTTAGCACAGTCACATAAAATGGCCAGCGTTTCTAGTTGAATGGTGACTACTGTGTATTGTTTGTTGGATCTGCACCTCCTGTTCGTAGGAGGTGTGATTGGCAGGATGTGATGTATTTTCACCGCCGAGGATCTGTTCTTTAAAACTGAGCTTTTAAAGTGCTAGATCTTTCTCTGAACCCGCCTGAAAGCAAAGCTGTCAAATTCAAAGTGTGCGTGTTTGTCAGCTGTCATGTGTAATGGATTTCAGAGAACAGAAGCCTCATTACTGACAAATATTCTCAAGACTGACTTACAAACTAATCAGGTATTTGTGTCTCTTTGGGTTTTCCAGCAAGCATTGTGTTTACACAGATATGTGGGTATAAATGATTTTTCATGACTAGATAATGAAGAATCTTTTGAGTGGTTCCCACCGAGATCCCTTACGTTAATTCAGTTGGTAACAGCTGCACACATTGATCACGCCACAGGTACTTACAGTGTATCGTTTGTCTTTCTGTAGTTTCGCACGAAGTGGAAAGGGGGCGTGGCTGGGTAAAGGATCTCCAGAGAGTGAAGCTCCGCCCTCTGCAATGTCAGTGGAGAATCTGATGTTTGGGGCGGGATATTGCAAACCTGTGCCAACAGAGGTAACCACATACATTAAACCGGATCATAATACCTCACTCAACTTGCACATAAACAATCATAATGTGTTTTAGTGAATGTAATGTAACGATCTTAACTGAACTATTAAATCCAATCCTGAAATCTGTCCGTTTTGCTCTTCTGGGTTTTTAGTTCAAGTCTCTTTCAGTATCTCCCAAAAAAAGAAACTTCTTGCAGACACTGGTCATTACATTTTGATGAAACCTTAAGAAAAAAAGAATAATTAATATATGATAAAATTGAGGCTGCTATGTTTTGAACAGCTCGATTCCATACTACTCAAACAACAACAACAACAACAACACTCAAAAAACAACAATCAAACAAAACACTGCTGTTCAAAAATTTTGGGATCAGTAAGACTTGTAATGTTTTTTAGAGAAATGTCTTATGCTAATCAAGGCTGCATTTAACTGTAATATTGTGAAATATTATCACAATTAAAATGAACGTTTTTCTATTTTCCTCATCCTTTACTCAAGTCTTCAGTGTCACATGATCCTTCAGAAATCATTCTGATTTATTACAAATATGCTGATTTATTAATCAATGCTGGAAACACTGGAACCTGTGATTCTTTTTTTAGATTCTTTGATGAATAAAATGTTAAAAAGAACAGCATTTATTCAAAATATAAATCTTTTATACAAATGTAAGTCGTTATCATCACTTTTTATTCATTTAACATTCTTGCTGAAAAATGAATAAATAAATTACTGACCCAAACATTTAAACGGTTTCTTTTTTTTTTTTTTTTTTTTACATAAATGCTATTCTATTTTTATTCTATATTCATCAGAGAATCCTGAAATAAATATCACAAGTTCCAAAAAATAAATACATTAATAAATAAAATATTAATCAGCAACACTGATAATAAGTTAGAAGATCAGAATGATTTCTGGAGGATCATGTGACACTGCAGGCTGGGGTAATGATCCTGAAAATTCAGCTTTGCATCACAGGAATAATTATGTTTCAAAGTATATTAAAATAGTAAACCATTATTGCAACATTAAAAGCAACACTGATGAGTATACGAGATTCTTTGAAAAACATTAAAAACATTTCTGATCCCAAACTTTTTGAACTTTTGCATTTCCTGTATGCACGAAAACCCATTATATTTGTAAATTATATAATAACTACAGTATGTAATTATAATAGTTATTATTGGTGCTGAAGTATTAACAATGGCTTTTATTATTGTGCACATTTACAGTTTTTCTTAAGATTTTCTTAACATTTTTGTAGAAACTGGTGCATTTTTCGTGGATTCTTTTATTAACAGAAAGTTCAGCTTAAAATACAATCTTTTGTAACATTACAAATGTCTATGTTTAATTTTTTTTTTATTATTATTATTATTATTTATTCAGACTGCACTCAGACAGCCCCCCATAAATACAAATAATTTTTTTTAAATAATGGCAAAATATGCCCTCTCTTTCAGGAAAAAAAATAATTAACCATACTGAGGTCATATGACCACTTTCAGTTTCACCTATTACTCCATTATTATTAATTATTTCAAAAACACCAGGCAGTATGCAGTGCATATAATGTGCAGTATTCATTCAGAACACATTTATGGAGCATCTCCAGATAATATCTGCTTCAACTGGCTCTAAATGAAATACAGGCACTTAACCAGAGCAATTTAGAGTTAAACAGCATAGATAATTTGACCTTTCTGGCCGTTTGCTGAGGACAAAGAAGCCCTGCATTTCTTTTTTTTTTCAGGCTGGATGAACAGAGGTTTTGCTTGCCTGTGGAGATTTCCATTTAAGCAGGAAATCGTAACGAGGTCTCTCGACTCCGTATGGGTCCTACGTTTACACCCCCCCTGCAGGGCACTTTATTAAGTACAGCATTCCGCTGGAGGGAGGCAGCGTTTGATCATCGTAACGAGCCCAGCTTTAACGGCCTTAAACATGAGGAGCAAGCATCTCTCCCTCTCTCTGCTTTCTATAAGCGCTCCTCAGCACTTCTACTTTACAGTGAAGCACATAATATGGAATTTTAGATTGTACTACTCAGGTTTTCATTATTAAATGAACTAGGATACTTCTAAATGTATGCAAAAACAGCATAAAAGTATCATAAAAATCATATATTGCAATACTTGTGAATCACAACAGCTTTCTGTGAAAACTAAAATTTAGTTAAGTGAACAACAATGTTAGATTGCTATTCATTCTCTGTTTACTGCTGCAACTGAATCAGATCAAATTGATTGCTAAACAAATCATTCAGACTGGTTGTGTGAATCAGATGATTCACTGAAACGATTCAATTTCTCATTAATTAGGCATCACTACTTTTCCAACAATCTATTGTACAGCATCTGAAGACTTATGATATACAACGTACAGATTTCCACAATGCAAGCTGGCACATTTACTTTGCCTTGCACACTTTCTTACATTACATCTGGCTCTGTGAACTCAGTCTATGACCTATGTTTCTTATATGTGAGTGTAATATTAACTGTGTGTTTTCCAGCTGTCACAGGTACTAAAATGTGAGAAATGTCAACAGAAAGCACAGAGCAGATGTTTGTGTATGTGTGTGAGAGAGAGACTGAATTCAGTAGGCATCTGTTTGAGTCAAAAGGACATAACTGAATGTAGATTACAAAGCTTCATGCATATAATGACAGCGTTCAGCACTCTCTTTACACTCAAACATACACACACATTACACAGTACACACAAGTATGCAGTAAAGACATATTAGAGGCCCACCAGACTCACAATCACCCCTGCATCAGCAATTTATGAGCCTTTCCTCCAAACATTTAAAGCATCACCTGCGTTTTGTTAACTGTAAAACCGTACATTTAAAAATAGCTTGTATTTAGTGTTTTAGTTTCATATAGAAGACTGTTTCCACCCTACAGTGAAAAGGTAACAAGGAAATAGTGACTTTTGACATTTTATTTTATGACACTTTATTTTATAGTGTCACTTTATAGTCTCTGTTCAAATGTTTTTTGTTGTTGTTGTTAAATAATACTTGAAAAATTTGGATATTTACTATTTAGGGAAAAAAATGGCAGTAAAATATTTATAATGTTTCAAAAAGATTTGTATTTCAAATAAACTGTATTCTTTCTAACTTTGTTCAAAGAGAAAAAAATGCATCATGGTTTCCATAAAAATCTTAAACAGCATACTGTTTTTAAAATCGATAAAAAGAAATGTTTCTTAAGCAGCAAATCACCACAGAATGATTTCTGAAGGATCATGTGACACTGAAGACTGGAGTAATGAAACTGAAAATTCACTGGAAAAAAAATATTTTCAAATATTTTCAAATATAAACAGTTTTTTTTAAATTGTAATAATATTTCACAATATTACTGTTTTTACTTTATCTCGATCAAATAAATGCAGCCTTGGTGAGCATAAGATTTTTTCAAAAACAAATCTTACTGATCACAAACCTTAAAATGGTAGCGTATTTTTATTCTCATTATTCTTTTTATTTATTTACTTTTTACCAGAAGTATGAAAATTGCTGAAAATGCTATAAATCAAATAAAATACATCAAAGAAACATTATATTAAAACGAAACATTATATTAATGATTTTATGTAGTTATGCACACTACCAGTCAAAAGTTTTTGAAAAGTAGGATTTTTAATGTTTTTAATGAAGTCTCTTCTGCTCACCAAGCCTGCATTTATTTGATCCAAAGTACAGTAAAACAGTGAAATTTTGAAATAATTGTACTATTTAAAAATACTGTTTTCTATATGAATATATTTTATAATGCAATTTATTCCTGTGATTTCAAAGCTGAATTTAGCATCATTACTCCAGTCACATAATCATTCAGAAATCATTCTAATATGCTCATTTGCTGCTCAAAATGTTTTATCATCACTTTTAATCAATTTAACGCATCTTTGTTAAATAGAAATTTCTATCCCCATGTGCTTAACTGTTTTAAATACTACTACTACTACTACTACTACTACTACTGCTGCTACTAAAAATAATAATGTTTCTTGAACAGCAAATCAGCATATTAGAATGATTTCTGAAGGATCATGTGACACTGAACACTGGAGTAATGATGCTGAAAATTTAGCTTTAATCACAGGAATAAATTGCATTTTAAAATATATTCAAATATAAAGCAGCTACTTTATATAGTAAAAATATTTCACAATATTACTGCCTTTTGCTGTATTTTGGATCAAATAAATGCAGGCTTGGTGAGCAGAAGAGAATTATTTAAATGCATTAAAAATCTTCAATCGGTTGTGCATACTTACATTACTGAACACCTTTAGAAAAATTAACCATGGTTTTGCTACACTAACCATAGTTTAGCCATGGTATTTGTACTAAAACCATGGTTATGCAAATGGTAATCAATACGCCAACAACTGTGGCATAAATTACCATAATATTACTATAATAAACCAAGGTTCATTTTTGTAAGGGAGAGAGGGTCTTTCCTTTCTGTAGAGTTGTATATGTGTGCACTTCCTGTCGACAGGACGTCCTTGTGTCGTTTCCATAAGCAAGTGCCACGTATGCACACTTCTCCTATTTTACTGCTGGGAAACTGACTGCGTTTAAAGTTTTACTCTGCGTTTGATCTTCATCTAATTATTACGCTTCAGGCTCAGCCAAACATAAACATACAGCTGCTGCTCATAACAACCGACATCACACAAATATGATATCAGACAGACAGATAAAAAAGGAGAATTTGAGAGAAACACGGTGGCTGTGTGAGTTAGTCCACATGGGAAAACCTTTCAGTTCAGTATTTAGCTACTTACGTGTGTGCAGAAATAACAGGGAAGAAGTGTGACATGCAGTAAAATTTGACCTCCACTCCGTATGTCCTGTGTGAATGTGTGTTTGTTTACAGGGCAGTTTTTACGTGCCGTCAGAGAACTGTCTGCAAAGAGCTTACACGTGGCACCGGCGCATCTGTAAACTGTTGCTGGCGGCTCACAGAGCTCTGCGCTCATATTACACGGCACTAATGAAGGAGATCCCTCAACTGCAACACATAGAGATGGGTATGAACAAACTCATGTAACTCATTCACTTCAAATGTGTATGGCTTTGTCAAAAACGGTTCCCTGTCATCATTTATTCACCCTCATGTCCTTCAAAACTTCTGTGGGCCACAAAAGAAGCACACAGTGATCAGGAGTTGCCAAGCTTTAAAAAAAAGACATAAAAGAACCATATCGGCATTATAAAAGTACACTGTAAAAAATAACTACACAATTTGTTGAGTCAGCTTAAAATAATTTGTTACCCTGCTGCCTTAAAATTTTAAGTTCAGTCAACTAAAATAAGTTTATTCAACTTGAAATGTTAAGTTGTACTAAGTAACAACTTGTTATATATGTCTGTGTTTGCTAAACTTAAGTTGAATAAACTTTTTGAACTTAAAATTTTAAGGCAGCCAGGTTACAAATTATTTTAAGTTGACTCAACAAATTGTTTTTACAGTGTAGTTAATACAAATCATGCATCATCGATAATAATAAGAAATGTTTCATTAGCAGCAGATTAGCATATTAGAATGATTTCTGAAGGATCATGTGACAATGAAGACTAGACTTAATGATGCTTTGCATCACAGGAATAAATTACCTTTAATTTATTGATAATCTCAGTTACACTTTCACATTTTAAGCCTGATTTATTATTCACAGTGCATGTGAGAACAACACAGCCATTTTATGTGCTAAATAACTTTTTTACAGTTTACAGCAACATGAGTGTGAGTAAATAATCAAAGTAATTGTTTATATTAGTTTTAAAGCAACACTTAGTGGGAGGAGGTGAATATTTACATATTTTGATATTTACATGCAATACAAGCATAGAAAAAATAATGAAAGTCAATAGTGTTCAAATTAAATCAATTAAAAAGACTAACAAGGGATTTTCTTTGTTTACCTGCATGTCATGTGACCATTAACCAACATCAAATATCAGTAAACATGCAAATATGTTGTTTAATTATTGAAATATGGTAACACTTTAGTATAAGGAACAGTTCTCACTATTAACTAGTTGCTCATTAGCATGCCTATTCATAACATATTGGCTATTTATTAGTACTTATAAAACACATATTCTACATGACCATACTTTACATCCCTAATCCTACCCAATACCTAAACGTAACAACTACCTTATTAACTACTGATAAGCGGCAAAGTAGTAGTTTATGGATGCAAAAGTCATAGTTAATGGTTTGTTGCTAGCAAGAATTGGACCTGAAAATAAAGTGTGACCTGAAATATTTACTGTAAAGTCTCAGGGGGGGCTTCAAGTAAATATTTTAGTTTAGCTGGCATTAAAAAAAAAAAAAAAAAAAAAAGGTAACACTTTAAAATAAGGTCCATTAATTAACATTGGTTAACATGAACTAAGAATGAACAATACAGCACTTATTAATCTTAGCTAAAGTTAATTTCAGCATTTACTAATGCATTATTAAAATCACAAGTTGTGTTTGTTAACATCAATTAATGTACTGTGAACTAACATTAACTAACAATGAACGACTGTTTTTATTAACTAACATTAACAAAGGTTAATAAATAGTGTAACAAATGTACTGTTCATTGTTTGCTCATGTTAGCTAATACATTAACTAATGTTAACAAATGACACCTTTTTGTAAAGTGTTGCCAAAAATGATTACATGAATAGGAATACCACATATACTAATTGATCACCATATTCATTTACCACGGTATTTACATATTACTCAAAGGGACTTTAAAGAAAAAAACATGGTATTACCGTAATAGTTGTTGTCTGTGACACTTTTCTAACTGTCTCCTTATGTTCTTGTTTCTAGAGGACCTTCCCCTTGAAGAAACATTAAACCAGCTCACCACTGAACTGCAGGTTTGTAAATCACTTTACTAATCAAATTCCTGTAAAACATAGAATTAATATGATGTAGGTTAAACAACATCACAATAATAAGCATTGTTCTGTGACTAAATAAGATTGACTGATTGTTGCAACCCTCCTTCTGTAGTTGCAGAGCGGTCATGAGAAGGTAGCAGAACAGATCAGTAAAGATCTGACACAGCTCTGTGCTCAGCTGTCTGTTCTTTGGACGCAGTTTTTGGAAGCCACGGTTCCTAATCCACATATCCGCTCATATCTGGCCCAAGAGCACCACACACTCAGGGTGAGAGCTGTTTTATATTGGGCTGAGAAGTCCTGGACTACAATTTTTCTTGTTGAATATCGGATTTCATTTAGAAACAGAAGTAAAGTATGATACGAAGGCTTGTTTTAGCATGTTTAACACCCATCAGTTGAGGTCAAAAGTTTACATGCCTTTTTCAGGATCTGCAAAATGTTATTTCACCAAATTAAGAGGGATTATACAAAATGCATGTTATTGTTTATTTAGCCCTGACCTGAATACAATATTTCTTATACATGTTTACATATAGTCCACAAGAGAAAAAAAAAAAAATAGTTGAATTTATAAAAATGGCCCCGTTCAAAAATTTACATCTGTGTTTTTTTGTTTAGTGATAGCTGTGCATACCCGCTGTTCTTAAGAAAAAGCCTTCAACGTCCCACAAATTCTTTGGTTTTTCAGCATTTTTGTGTATTTGAACCCTTTCCAACAATGACTGTATGATTTTGAGATCAATCTTTTTACACTGACCACAACTGAGGTCCAGAAGGAGAAACAATGCATTAAGAGAACTTTTTGAATTTGAAGATCAGGGTAAATTTAACTTATTTTGTCTTGTGGGAAAAATGCAACTATCTTCTGTAGCCTCTAAAGGGCAGTACTAAATAAAACAAATCATATATATATATATATATAATATGATATTTAGGCTAAATAGGAAAAATGTACACATCTCCATTCTGTTCAAAAGTTTTCACCCCCATTTTGCAGTTTCTAAAAGGGGGGTGTAAACTTTTGACCTCAACTGTAGGTTTTCTTTTTAAACCTTAAGTGAACAAATCTTGCTACGAATGGTGCTAAACATGATTTTCAATGCTATACAGGGTGAATTTTGAGTGTGACATCTTATTTTTGCTTTATGAAATATACAAACTCAAATACAACAGCTCATTTAATAAGCCTAGCAACAAACAAAGTAGAATTAGTTTCTACTCCGACTGATTTCAATTATTGTAGGATAAATCCTGGAATTAACTGTTCTTCTCGTACACATTCTGAATTTCCCAGCATCCCTCACAACTCTGCGTTGAGCGATGCATTCGACGTAGAAAGCTCATCTCTTTTGATACATACAGCAGTTCCACCCACAAGACAGCTCAGCTTTTAATTACAGAACTCTGAGTTATTATAATGATGAAAAAGATGAAGAGATGAATCCAATTTAGTTTTTATTACTGGAGTGGTTTTATTTCTCTCGTATGTGAGGTTCGTTATAAAATATTTCTGCTCGCTGTGGAAGACTAATCTTAAAAAAGGAATGTAAAATGCAAGATTGTAATGCATTCAAAGTTTGCCTGCAAGACAAATACAGAGAGAAAAGCTGAAATGATTCAGATGCAGCATGAATGATATATGACTCAGCATAATCTACAAATGACTTTGTACACTTATTGTGTATTCTTCAATAAGGGGACATTTTTGATAAGGAAAAACTTTAGTTTAAAAAAGATTGTTATAAAAGAAAACGGTTTCTTTTAGTTTTTTAAAAATAGTTTTAGACAGTTTTTTATATAAAATAAATAAAAAAAATAAAATAAATATAAAGTAAAATAAAAATAAATAAATAAATTACAAAATTACTACTAATTTGCATTTGGTAAACATACCATTATTTTCCATTTATTAGGTATTTATGTGTATGTGTACAGTTTAGAATGAATGTGTCATTTGGGATTAACAGCTGTTGTCATACTGAATGTTGTGTGTTTGTGCAGGTCAGGAGATTTTCTGAAGCGTATTTCTTCACAGAACATCCCAAAGAGTCCTCACTCACATTTCAGGAGGAGCTGTGAGTCTTTTATTATAGAATACAGTAGTCAACATTTAAAGTGGTTTTAAAAAAAAGCTAATCAAAGTTGTCCTAAGACAAAAACGGGTATTGTTTTGGTTTTAGGACAACTTTGATTAAAGGTTTTGATTCAAACATTGACTACTGTAGTCTCTGTCTTTCTCTTTTAGATACACATACACCTGCAGTGCCTTGCAAAAATATTCATATCCCCTCATTTTTTATTTATTCACATTTTATGTTGCAGCCTATGTTAAACTGCTTTAAATTACTTTTTCCCACATCAATCTACACTCCATTCACCATAATGACAAAGCACAAAACAGATTTGTGACAACTTTGCAAATTTATTAAAAACAAAAACTGAAATAAGTACATTGCATAAGTATTCACACCCTTAACTCAGTACTTAGTTGAAGCACCTTTACAGCCTTAGTTCTTTATTTAAATATGACACAACAAGTTTTGCACATCTGCATTTGCCAATTATCTACCATTCTTTGCCTCACCTCTTCATCTCTCAAGCTCTGTCAGCTTGGATGGGGGCTGGCAGACATTTTCAGGGTTCTTCAGAAATGTTTGACTGGATTCAATCCCAGGCTGTGGCTGGGTCACTTAAGGACATTCACAGAGTTGTTTATATGCCACTCTTGCTGTGTGCTTGGGGTCATTGTCCTGTTGGAATGTGAACCTTCTGCCTAGTTTGAGGTTCTGAATGCTCTGGACTGGGTTTTCATTAAGGCTCTCTCTATATTTAACTGTGTTGAGGTTTCATTCTCCTCTGACGAGTCCCTCAGTCCCTGCTGCTGAAAAACAGCCAAACAGCATGAGGCTGCTACTAGCACACTTTACTGTAGGGATGGTACTCTGCAGGTGATGAGCAGTGCCTGGTTTCCTCGATACATGATGCTTGGAACTAAGGTTCAGCAGACCAGAGAATCTTGTTTCTCACAGTTCTTTAGGTGCTTTGCTGCTAATTCCATGTGGGCTTTCATGTGCCTTCACTGACGAGGACTGAGTTTGGCCACACCACCATAAAGCCCAGATCAGTGGAGTGTTGGAGTGATGTTTGACCTTCTGTAGGTATCTCCTATTTGCATACAGTCATGTGAAAAAGTTAGGACACCCTTTTGAATTCCATGGTTTTCCATATCAGGACATCATTAAAAAAAAGGGTCTTTGGCTGGTCTTAAAATTTTGAAAATAAAACCTCAGATGAACAACAAAACATGACAAATTGCACTGTGTCATTATTTACTGAACAAAAATAAAGCCAAAATGGAAAAGCCATGTGTGACATAGTTAGGACACCCTTACTGTTTACATTGGAATTAAGAGGGTAAATAACAGTCAAGCACTGCTAATCAAATGCCTTTGATTAACTGATCATCAGCAAGTCTGAGCACCTCTATAAAAGCATAAGCTTTGGCAGTTTGCTGGTCTGGAGCCTTCAGGTGTGTGTTAACACAATGCCAAGGAGGTAAGACATCAGCAATCATCTTAGAGAAGCAATTGTTGCTGCCATCAATCTGAGAAGAGTAATAGGGCCATTTCCAAACAATTTGAAGTTTATTCACAAGTGGAAGACATTGAAAACAGACACCTCTCCTTCCAGGAGTGGTTGTCCCAGAAAATTCACCCCAAGATCAGACTGTGTAAAGCTCAGAGAAATGGCAGATAACCCAAGAACTACACCTCAGACTCTACAGGCCTCAGTTAACATGTTAAATGATAAAGTTCATGACAATACCATTAGAAAAATATGGGACAAAAATGGCATGTTTGGAAGGCTTGGCAGAAGAAAGCCTCTTCTATCTAAAAAGAAAAATTGCAGCACAGTTTAGGTCTGCAAAGTTGCATCTGAACAAAACACACGTCTTCTAGAATAATGTCCTTTGAACAGACGAGACCGAAGTGGAGATGTTTGGCCATAATGCACAGCACCAAGATTGGTGAAAACCTAAAGAGCATATCAGCACAAACACCTCATACCAAAAGATAAGCATGCTGGAGGAGGGCTGATAATTTTGGGCTTGTTTTGTAGCTACAGGACCTGGACACCTCACAGTCATTGAGTTGGCCATGAACTCCTCTGTATATCGAAGTATTCTACGGTCAAATGCGAGGGCATCTGTCCAACATCTAAAGTTGGGCCAAAATTGGGTCATGCAACAGGACAATGATCCCAAGCAAATCTACAACAGAATGGCTGAAAAGAAAATAATCAAGGTGTTGCAATAGCCCAGTCTAAGTCCAGAGCTCATCCTGACTCAAATGCTGTGGTGAGAGCTGTGCATAAGCAAATGCCCACAAACCTTAATAAACTGGAGCAACATTAAAAAGAAGAGTGGTCCAAATTCCTCCAGAACGATGTGAGAGACTGATAAAGTCACACAGAAAATTAATGCTTCAAGTTATTGCTGCTAAAAGTGGATCTACGAGCAATTGACTCATAGGGTGTCCTAAGTTTGTCACACACGGCCTTTCCCTCTTGGCTGTATTTTTCTTAAATAAATAAATGACACTGTGTGATATGTCATGTGATGATGTTTATTTTACTTTCCAAATTTTAAGACCTGCCAAGGACCAGATATTTTTTTATTATGTCCTGATACAGAAAACCATGAAATTCAACAGGGTGTCCTAACTTTTTCACATGACTGTATATGATCATGGAGCTCAACTAGAGTGACCATTAGCTTCTTGGTCACCAGTCTAAACAAGGCCCTTCTCCATCTCCATCAATTGCTTAGTTTGGCCAGGAGACCAGCTCTAGGAAGAGTCTTAGTTGTTCCAAACTTCTTCTGTTATGGATAATAAAAGCTACATGCTTCTGTGAACCTTCACTACAGCAGAATTTTTTTCTGAACTTTTTCCCAGATCTGTGCCTTGACTCAATCCCGTCTCTGAGCTCTACAGGCAGTTCTTTCAACCTCAGGGCTTGGTTTTTGCTCTTATACGCATTTTCAGGTGTTAGACCTTTTATTGAGAGGTGTGTGCCTTTTTAAATCATACTCATTTACATGAATTTGCCACAGGTTAACTCCACTCAAAGTGTAGTAATATCTACAAGCAATATGAATGCTCTTGAGCTGAAATTCAAGTGTCCCAGAAAAGGGTATAAACACTGGAATATGAAATGGAATATTTCAGTTTTTTTATTTCTAATAAATTTTCAAGTTGTTACAAACCTGTTTTGTGCTTTGTCATTATGATATATGGAGTGTACATTGATGTGGAAAAAGTAGTAATTTAAAGCATTTTAACATAAGGCTGCAACAAGAAAACGTGATGAAAATAAAGGGGTATGAATACTTTTGCAAAGCACTGTAGTTATGTAAATGAAGAAATAACATTTATTATTTTAAAGCTACTGTAATTAATACTACCCATAACCCTTACAAAAAATGCTGAAACTGCTGTGTATCTCTCATGACAGTATCAACAGACATGCACAGGTGGCCACAGAGATGCGCAACTCTGATTACCTGCTCCGAATGCCTCCACTTCCTGTGGAATGCCTGGACATCGATGGAGACTGGAGCAGCCTGCCAATCATCTTTGAAGACAGATACGTGGACACGCCCTGTTTAGGTGACAGTCAACAGAGATCCTGTTTAAACGAAAGCAAATGAATGAGTGAACAAAAAATTAATGAAAATGTGAATGAGTTAACTCAAGAATGAATGAGAATGTAAGAACAAATGAATGAATAAATGAACAAATCAAATGAATCAACAAATTAACAGGTCAACAGAACAACCAAAGACCAAATTTTAAAGTGTCCTCACATTTTTAATAAACAAATTAATACAATAGCTCTATTCTCTTTTTTTCCTGTTCTAGACTATAACCTCCATGTGCAAAATCAGACTGTCTTAAACTCTCAGCCACGTCCTGAGCCATCAAGGATGGAAGAGCAATCCATTAGTCCGGTTGAGGGACCACAGGACACCAATTCACCAGCAACACCCCCCGGATAAACCTCCCTGTGAGGATTACATGGACTTGCCCACATACATGGCCCTGATTGGCCGGCAGGAGGACTATAAAGATACCAGAGCTCAAACAGAGACTCTGATTGCCCATGTGGGTGAGACTGATATTGATAGAAGCGAATGTATCACGATTAGCTCAGATTCAAGAATTGATTCAGCTGATAAGGCCACATGCCAATATGAAAGTGAGGAAGGACTGGAAGTTGATTGCAGGTCTGTAGACAACGATGAAGCAATAGACACAGGTAACCTGGAGAAAACTAGTTACCAAAAAGAAGCTGTTGAATCCGATCATGCAGGTCTAAAACAAACAAATGTTATCCAAAGTACTGATTTTAGTAGCGGACAATCATTGCTGCTTGTTCCGACGGATGCTCCAGAACTTCCCGACCTCAACAGTCTTGACAGCTTTGAGTTTTTGCCCACTCATAACCATGACAACCATCTTGAAACACCAGGCAATACTGGGAGTCTTGGCAACGAGGAGCCACAGTCAGCATTAGATAACAGATACATTGAAGCACCTGCAAAGGATTATGGGAGTAAGGATACATCACCAGCTAATCTACTAAACACCAACTCAATTGGAACTGACACTTCAGCCATGTCTCCTTCTCGTAACGTTCTACAACAGAACCGTCGCTTGTCCGAAACTCCGCCCAAGGGTGTTTTCTTGGGCGGATCTAAGCTAATGAACCGCTCCTCCTCTGTAATCTCAGACTCTGGTATTGAGAGCGAACCAAGCTCTGTGGCCTGGACCCTGGAGGGTCGAGGAGTCGTCACAGGGGGTCGTGACATCTTGCAGAACTTGGTGCGGCATCGGCCGGCGCATCAGAGCTCTTTGGAGGGCCTACAGACCGAAAGTCACGGCAGCCTGCCCAGCGCCACGCAGGCCTCGTTGACCTCAATAAGCTCCCTGCCGTATGAAGAGGAAGACGAGAGGCAGCTCAGCACTTTGACCAAATCTGCCTCAGCACCGCAGATCAGCAGCCCTGATGACACAGAGGATGATCGTGAAACACCTAATCAAGAGAAGAGGAATGTTTGTGTGGCCAATCAGCTGAGTCTGAGTGATGAAGCAGCCAATAAGGTCAAGCAGAGCGTTACTACGGAGGATAGAGAGGAAACAACCAATCAGAGTAGTGTTTGTGTAGCCAATCTGCTGAGGCAGAGTGAGGAAGCAGCCAAAGAGGTGAAACAGAATCTTCAGGAAATGACCAATCAGGAGAAGAGGAATGTTTGTGCGACCAATCAGCTTAGGCAAAGTGAGGAAGCAGCCAATGAGGTGAAGCAGGATCTTAAAGCCGTTACTGAGGAGGACAGAAACGAAACAACCAATCAGGAGGTCAACATGGATGAGTTGTCCAATCAGGAAACAGCTGATCTTTATTTTGCAAATGCCAAAATGTTACTACACCAGCAATTTGGGACACATAATGGCATTGAAAACACCACAGGGGAGGAACTGACTGAAAACTCTGAATGTCAAGCAAATGTATTACTTGAAGAGTATTCTGGTCTAACTGATGACAACACAGAGGTCTGTAGGTGTGACAATAAATATTGCGAACACAAGGGGGCGCTAGAATCAAACACATATCAAAAGGGCACTGATGATGTCAGTGTCTGTCACATTCATCTGAATGAACTTGAGGAGGTAAATATGGAGAACCTCCCAGATTCACCAACAAGTGACAAGAGCAGTCACGAAATTTCGGCCAATGGGAAAGAAAGGTCTGTTGATCTCATCAAGCTTCCAGCCAATGAGAGAGAGCAGCACACGTTAGATGGGCAAAGCAGAGCCAGTAAAGTGCCAAGTACAGGTCTGGCATTTGTGAATAAAAAGGTGGTGGAGGTTGTCAACCTGTCGGTGTCATGTGCTCCCACATGTCTGCCTTTCTCATCCGTATTACGCGATTCGCCATCGGTCAGCGGAATCTCCACACGCCAGGCCACCTCCCCCATTACCCATCAACCCCTGGGCTCCTTTGGAATAATTTCCCCCAACTCTTCCTCCGGTGATGATCAGGAAATCAACGAAAGAATGATTAAGTAAGTTCTGCCTTGATTTAAACAAATATTCATGCTTCTAAATGCATGTTATTGATTATATTGTGAACGTATTTATCAATGCAAAAGTTTTCATTGATATCCTAAAGCTTTTATAAGGCAAAGGAAGCCATGCTGAGGGAGCTGGTGTTCAGAGGCACTCTCTACAGTGATCTGCCTTACCTCGCCTCCGATCATCCATACTTCCCTCCTGAGGAAGACGACACAGAGTTTGAGGATGGGATACACCTTGTGGTGTGTGTCCATGGACTTGATGGTAAACATTCCAACCTTGAAAACATTCTGATTCATATAGGTCTGCAAAACATTTAAGATGAAAAACAGAACAGCTGCATATGTAGTAAATAGTTTTTGTTTGTTATTACCAGGTAACAGTGCAGATCTGCGGTTGGTCAAGACGTTTATAGAGCTTGGGCTGCCTGGATCTAGACTGGACTTCCTCATGTCAGAACGCAACCAGGTAGAATATTCCAACCAATCAGCACGGTTGTTGAACTGCTTTCAGCCGATCAGAGCACACAGAACATTAAAACATAATAACAATGACAAGGAGTATGACATGAAAAGAATTAATTGATAAACAAACCATCAAAAACCTTTCATGCTTATAAACACATAAACAACTGTGCACAACAACCAATCAGAAAGCTTCAATGCCCCTCAACAACCAATCACAACTTTAACATGGTTTCTAGTACACCTTTAATTAGCTTTCTTTTTACATTCTCGTCTTCTCTCTCCAGACGGACACATTTGCTGATTTTGACACCATGACTGACAGACTTCTGGACGAGATAATTCAGCACATCCAGCTGTATAACCTCACCATCCACCGAATCAGGTTTATAAACACATTACCTCATTCAACAGCAGTAAAACTCAGCATCACATTGATATTACATCAGTGCAATCAAACCACAGTCAATATCAGCTCTTTATTACAGCTCAAACTACAGGACTGTTTGCAGACATTCAATTTCATGCCTTTTGAGTCCAGAGCTACCAGCAAGGTCTAACAAGTCCATGTTAAGCGGAATAAATAAGGTTTCCATTGATGTATTGTTTGTTCGGATATGACATTTGGCCGAGATACAACTATTTCAAAATCTGGAATCTCAATATGTATATTAAGAATGTTGAGAAAATTGCCCAAATGAAGTTCTTCGCAATGCATATTACTAATCTAAAATTAAGGTTTGATATATTTACGGTAGGACATTTACAAAATATCTTCATGGAACATGATCTTTATTTAATAATGATTTTTTTGTGATAATTTTGACCCATACAATGTATTTTTGGGTATTCCCACAAATATACCCGTGCTACTTAAGATTGGTTTTGTGGTCCAGAGTCACATGTATTTTTAAATCCCTGTGATTCCACACATTGTACACCAAAATACAGACTAGTGCGCCCCCTTGTGGTCAGACATTGGCTACATCTGCCACAACCACTTCAGAGTAGTTAATCTTGTTTTAAGCCTCATTAGTTTTGTCTTTATGATTGGATATTCATAAACAATTTAACAAATATATTATCTTCAGCTTGTTACAAAATAGTATGCTGTAGAAAACATTTGCATTCAGAATGTTTGATCCAGATATCAAGTATAGCATGAAGTATAAAGCTTCACATTAAAGATATGCCTTTAGAGTTGTAAAAATAATAATAATAATAATAATACAGAACAGAAGTTAAAGTGTGATATTGGCTCCTGAATGGCTCCACTAGAGCTGCATAGGCTTATGTTATACTTATTATTACCACAAGATGGTGGTAGAGTTAAAGAAAGGTAGTGTTTGGCAATCAGAATTAAATAGATATTCACAAAAAAACACCGGAAAATGTACCAGATGTGTCTCCTGGTACATATAAAGCTTTTTAATCTTAATTTTACACTCATTTAATTATTTTTTAAATATACTTTCCCAGTCTTTGTTTCTTCTCTGAAGTCTAGAGTTTCAAATGTCTTTTCAAAACCAAATGTTCTAAAGTTTCATAATGACTGTGAGAGATTTAATTAAAGCTGTAGTTCCTTCATAAATTGCAATGAAAAGAGCAAAAAATTAATCAAAATGGACTGAACACTTATTTTTGGAAGGTACAATGCTTGCCTTTTTTTCTTTTTCATTTGTTCATTCGTTTTGTTTCGCCAGTTTTATCGGACACTCTTTGGGGAACGTCATCATCCGCTCTGTGCTGACCCGACCCAGATTTCGCTGTTACCTCTGTAAACTCCACACCTTCCTGTCCCTGTCTGGGCCCCACCTGGGAACACTGTATAACAACAGCACGCTGGTCAGCACAGGTAAACTAGCAAATACAGATGTACACTGTGCAAAAGTTTGGGGTCAGTCAGATTTTATTTTTAGAAATTAATACTTGTATCCAGCAAGGATGCATTAAAATAATCAAAAGTGAAAGTAAAGACATTCATGATGTTACAAAGGTTTCTATCTTGAATAAATAATGTTCTTTTGAACCTTCTATTCATCAAAAAATCCTAAAATGTTTCTTGAGAAGAAAATCAGCATATTGGAATGATTTCTGAAGGATCATGTGACACTGAAGCCTGGAGTTACGCTGCTGAAAATTCTGCTTTGCATCACAGGAATAAATTACATTTTAAAACATATTCAAATAGAAACCATTTTTTTAAAATAGTAATAATATTTCATAATATTACTGTTTTTACTGTATTTTTCCTCAAATAAATGAGGCCTTCTTTCAAAGCAACAAGCTAAATAAATGATTTCTATGAATTTCCATCCTTGTTCTACAGGTCTGTGGCTAATGCAAAAACTGAAGAAGTCTGGTTCCCTTCTTCAGCTTACGTTCAGGGACCACACCGACCCACGACAGACCTTCCTCTACACGCTCAGCAAGAAACCAGGTAGAGATGCATGGAAAAATAAGCAAGGATGAGCACAAACACATACACACATACCCATGTTTTCGTTCTTTCTTCGTCCAGGTCTGCAGTTCTTCAGGAACGTGGTGTTGGTGGCCTCTCCGCAGGACAGATACGTGCCCTTCCACTCTGCTCGCATTGAGATGTGTCGGACGGCGCTTAAAGACAGAACCACAGGTTTGTTAGCTCAAAGACTTCCTGTTACAAACCAAAACAATTTAGCAATTACACCCTAGCAAGCAGCTGGAACACTATTCTTTTAATTTTTTCATTTTTAAACACTGAGATTTTTTTCTGCACGCATACCCCATTAGCAGCAAATCGCTCTGCCAGTGGTGTGAATGAAATGGAATGAAAGGAAACTGCGATAGGAAGTTAAAGAGAGAGCGAGAGGGAAGAGAGCGTTCTTCATTTTATGAGACTGTCACCTCTAAGAGTGGCGTGCGGCTCTTTGACAGGTATTTTTCTCTCGGTTTGAGAGACAGATTAGAGAATTCAGCTTCTCTGTGAGTGTCAGCGTGACAGACAGAGCTAAGGATACACACTCTAAGCAGTCACATACACACACACACAACGACTATGATCACATAGAACAATGGAGGATGCCTAGAAATAGAGACTTTGTTGGGATATGAGTATGCGGAATGTCTGTGTCAATGCATAACTGGCTGTAGACAGCAAAAAATGGCAAGAGGTTTCATAACATGGCAAGCTACAATCAGATTGGTAGGCTTTCCAAGAGTCTGTTAGCACAGGTTTTTATCAGTCCGCTTGGAAGTCATGTTTATGAGTACTCAGGCTTTTCTGGGAAAGAACTAAGCACTAGACTTGCAGGGCTTGCAAGGTTTATGCATCAAATCTTTGAAAAACATTCAAGATCCTTGCATGCTGTTGATTAATGCAAAAAGACAGAAGTCTAAGGGGCAAGGCATTGTATTGTATGGGGTAAGGCACTGAGCGTTACATATAGTTTACAGTATAGACATACTAATTCACTTATTAACCTGGTCTGTGATGAGCTAGTATCCAATATATATATATATATATATATATTATATATATATATATAGATATAGATATAGATATAGATATAGATAGATAGATAGATTGTATTTGCATTGTAAAATTGTAATTGTAATTGTATTAGATTGTAATTGCATTGTATTATGTAAGGGGTAAGGCATTGAGCGTTACATACAGTTTACAGTATAGACATACTAATTCACTTATTAACCTGGTCTGTGATGAGCTAGTATCCAATATATATAGATAGATAGATAGATAGATAGATAGATAGATAGATAGATAGATAGATAGATAGATAGATAGATAGATAGATAGATAGACAGATAGACAGATAGGTTTTAGTAAATGCACCAAGGATGTATTCGTTTGAAAAATTCAAAAGCAGTAATATTGTGAAATATTACTACAATATTATTAATGAAACACCTGTTTTCTATTTTTTAATATGTTCTAAATATAAAATATAAACTGTTAAAATGTAATTTATTTCTGTAATAGCAAAGCTGAATTTTTAGTGTCACATAATCCTTCAGAAATCACGATAATATGCTTATTTGGTGTTCAAGAAACATTTTATTATTATTGGTCAATGTTAAAAAGTTATTTTAATATATTATTTATGCTATACATATTTTCAGGATTTACTTTATTAAAATTAAATTGAAATATTTAAACATTTAAAAATGAAAATTTTATATCTTATTTTTGTGATACATACTTTCAGAATTTATTTTAAGAAAAGTTTATTTTAATATTTCTATTTTTCCTGTACATATATTTAGAATTTATTTAATAGAAATATTTTAACTATTTTTTATTGTAATATTTAATTTTGGTGATAAATGGTTTTGATAAATAAAAAGTTCACTTATTTGAAATATAAATCTTTTGTATCAATATAAATGTCTGGATTTAACATATCCTCCTGCATAACATACTATAATGTATTTGTGATTAATGTTATGTCAAATACAGCTTATTAATACAAATAATACAGGAGAAGTTCACTTCCAGAACAAAAATCTGCAGATAATTTACTCACCCCCTTGTCATCCAAGATGTTCATGTCTTTCTTTCTTCAGTCGTAAAGAAATTGTTTTTTAAGGAAAACATTTCAGGATTTCTCTCCATATAGTGGACTTCTATGGTGCCCCCAAGTTTGAACTTCCAAAATGCAGTTTAAATGTAGATGCAAAGGGCTCTAAACGATCCCAGCCGAGGGTCTAGTGAAACAATCGGTTATTTTCTTAAAAAGAGGACAATTTATATGCCTTTTAACCTCAAATGCTTGTCATACAGTTAGGGTATGTTGAAAAACTCCCATCTCATTTTCTGAGAAAAATTCAAAATCATCCTACATCACTGCAGAAGTACCAACCCAGTACCAATTCCAGTTACAAAGTGAACATGCAAAGAAGATCAAACGCCCTTTATAAAACAAGGTAAAACAGCGATATAGAACGATTTTGAAGTTGGAAAAGAAAATGAGATGGGAGTTTTTCGACATACCCTAACTGTATTGACCCGGATTACACAGAGTTCACACAGAGCTAGACAAGATGAGCATTTGAGATTAAAAAGTATATAAATTGCAAACGTTTCGCTAGATAAAACCCTTCTTCCTCAGCTGGGATTGTTTAGAGCTCTTTAAAGCTGCATTGAAATTGAATTTTTGAATTTAAACTCGGGGGCACCATAGAAGTCCACTATATGGAGAGAAATCCTGAAATGTTTCTTTCTGAGTGAAGAAAGAATGGCATGAACATCTTGGATGACAAGGGGGTGCGTAAATTATCTGTACATTTTGTTCTGGAAGTGAACTTCTCCTTTAATACAAATATTAAAATGTTATATATTGTAATGTGTGTGATAAATCTTTTTTTTTTGTTTGCTTACAGGTCCAGTATATACAGAGATGATCAATAACTTACTCCAGCCATTGCTGAGCTCTCCAAATTGCCGTTTGATCAGACAGAATGTGTTCCACGCATTACCGAACACAGCCAACACGCTGATCGGACGTGCAGCTCACATCGCGGTGCTTGACTCTGAACTCTTCCTGGAGAAGTTCCTTCTGGTGGCCGGGCTCAACTACTTCAAATAGCCATGCTTCAGAGATGACATCATGCCTTGAGTTGGGTGGGAGAGCCAATCAGATTACACGTCACATCACGTCAGCCAATCACATTTCATTTCAGAGACATAATGAGCTCTGGAATTTTTTTTCAATAAGTTCAGTGTTTGGACGCAATCAAAAAAACAGAAATCGAAGATTCAGACGACGAATCTGAATACGTATGTAAAATCTGTACAGAAAGAATCTTGTATACTAAGCAAATAGAGGAAACTAACAGCTGGAGGCCTACACACGCCTTAATGAAGCTTTATGATGTATTATCTTAACGTTGAATAATCCTAGCTGGAGAGTTAATTATATGAATGTAAATTCGGTGTGTAGCTGGTGTTGTAACAACAGCCTTGGTTCTTCATTCCCCCCAGTCACCGAACGTATATTTGCTGCGCCGTTCGTAACTTGAAGAGGTTGATATCACTGGACTTTATACTTGAAGAGTAAATACGGTCATTGGCGTTTGAGTTTCGCGTTACGAGAACGCCTCAGTGTTTTCATGTTTCTTTTTACAGAGTCATTCTTTTATAGTTTGTGTGTTTCGACTGTGTTATGTAGTGAAGTGAGAGTCTCACTGTGAAATAAGCCAAATCCATTGTGTTTTCTGTATTGTGATGGAATACATTCTGTCTGTTTCCCCTAACCGTGTTCATTAGGTGTGCATAGAACATGATCTGAATGTGTTTACCATTCCAGCCTTAACTATCAAAAAGTGAGCATTTCTGAACATCTACATCTTGGTTAGTTCAACATTTTATCATCATTAAAGAAGAAGTCGACTTCCAAAACAAACATTCACATATAATGTACTCACCCCCTTGTCATCCAAGATGTTCATGTCTTTCTTTCTTCAGTCGTAAAGAAATTATGTTTTTTGAGGAAAACATTTCAGGATTTTTCTCCATATAATGGACTTCTGTGGGCCCCGATTTTGAACTTCCAAAATGCAGTTTAAATGCTTCAAACGATCCCAAATGCGGTTATAAACGATCCCAGCCAAGAAACAAGGGTCTTATCTAGCGAAATGATCGGTTATTTTCATAAAAATAATACAATTTATATACTTTTTATTCTCAAACGCTCTTCTTGTCTTGCTCTCCTTGAACTCTGTGTATTCTGACTCAAGACAGTTAGGGTATGTCAAAAAACAGTTCAGGCAGAGTAAGACAAGACAAGTGTTTGACATTAAAAAGTATATAAACTGTATTATTTTTATGAAAATAACCAATTGTTTCGCTAGATAAGACCCTTCTTTCTCGGCTGGGATCGTTTACAACCGCATTTGGGATTTTGAAGTTTGAAGTCGCATTTAAACTGCATTTTGGAAGTTCAAAATCGGGGCACCATATCAGTCCATTATATGGAGAAAAATGCTGAAATGTTTTCCTCAAAAAACAATTTCTTTACGACTGAAGAAAAAAAGACACGGATGACAAGGGGGTGAGTACATTATATGTGAATCTTTGTTTTGGAAGTGGACTTCTCCTTTAACTCACCCTTCATGTCATTCCAAAATGGAACACAAAGTGTAGCTCCAAAAATGACATTATAGCCCTATAAATACACAATAAAGTCATTATAAAGCTGATTTTAAAATTATACATTCATGCAGCAAATCTTTTTCATCAGCGTAACTGATGGATGTCTAAAATATAAAAATGAGAAGCCTAAAACAGGCCTGATGGCTGGCCCGCGTCTTAGCTATAACGTGAAAATTGGCCTGAAGCCCAGCCCTAGAGGCGTAAATAAGTCGGGCCCCGTCGTGCTGAAACGCAGGGCTCTAGAATGTTGTTCCATGCGTCACCTTGTGGATATTGTGTGAAGCATAAAGTAAAAAAATAAATAAATAAATTATTCGGAAAAAGCGCCTGTGGGGAACTCCATGACCAAGCGTGATGAATTTCCTTGCTGCCGCGTGAAAAAACGTGCATTATTAATGGCCACATCTGTAAGTCATTTTCTAATTAATTTGCTGCCATCCGATTGTTTGAATGAGCATCCATGGCTATTTTCTTTCGAATTCATTCAGGATGACTACATACTGCATTGGCTGAAATGTTTGGAAACGAAGTTTTGTCATCACATTTACTAGAAAATGTATTTCCTTCTGTTGTTCTTTTGTAAAATACTTCTCCGAACAAAAACAGGGTGCTTTCATGCTTTACTTACAATGTTTGCAGCGCAGCATGGCGTGATACTTGCATATTTAAATTGCATCTGGTCTTCTTTTCATACTGAAACGTAGTAGTTTCTTTTCTTCCTTATTAACAAGAATCCGAATTTTCTGCATTTACACTGCAAAAAGAGCACAGAAGAAATATGTTTGTAAGAAAAGGCTTTGATTGTATGGAAAGTTTTAAAACGGGTTATACAGAATTTTACGACCGCATTGTAGTGCCGAGTTAAAAATGTTCAAAAACTGAAAATTACCAAATTGAAGTCATAATATTTCATAAATAAAATCAAAATATTTCAAGTATGAACTACGAGAATTCCGAGAATAAGGTCGAAATGCTTTGAGAATAAAATTTAAATTATGAGAATAAAGTCGAAATGTTTTGAGAATAGTCGAAATTCCGTGAATAAAGTCGAAATGTTTTGAGAATTTAAATCGTAGAAATTTAAGTTACATTATTTTGAGAGTATAGCCTATATTGCACGTGCAAATGGCCCAGGAAAAGTTGGCAGGCCACAATAATTTATTTGAATATTGTTGCGTCCAAGCTGTATTCCAAGCTGTAAAACCACCTACTCCGCAAAAACATATGTGGTGTCCAACCTTTCATTCCTCACATGTATTTAATTAAAAACAACAATAAAGTCTTCTAAAGGTTGAAGTGGGCTTGTTTTATCTATAACATATGTTATATTGTTGTCTTCTCTGAGGTATATAACGTTAAGTGACTATTCACAAGCTGTTTTATTCACGGTATATTACAGTAAAGGATTGGACAATATTTAACGTCTTCCGTTGATTTTTTGCAGTCCGTCAGCCACAATCACAATAATTTTGTGCTTTGATGCTTTTAATATAACACAGCTCAGCTTTCAAATTCTGTCAGTTTTAATCACGAAATACGAATTCTAACATTTTTCCTCTTTATTTCAAGTTTATATTGAAATGTAAAATTGAAATAACATCAGAAGGCATGAAAAAATACAGCGAATACAGCGATCTGTCATGCCACAATAAAAAAGCGTGAAAAACACATTATTGTAAGACATATTGTTTGTATTTAATTCTCGTTAGTTCTCGTAATTTTGACTTCATTCTCAAAACATTTCGACATTATTCTCGTAAGTTCGACTTTATTCTTGTAATATTTAAACTTTATTCTCATAGTATTTCGACTTTATTCTTGTAGTATTTCGGCTTTATTATCATAGTATTTGGACTTTATTCTCGAAATAGTTTGGCTTTATTCATTCTTATAAAGAATAAAGTCGAAATATTATGACTCTAATAATATAATCTTGGATTTTTTTTTTTTTTTAAATGTGGCACTAACGTGCCATTGTAGAATTCAGTGTACACAGAAGTGAACTACTACTACTGTTCCAAAGTTTGGAGTTTTTTCATGTTTTTGAAAGAATACTTTTACACTCACTAGAGCTGCATTTATTTGATCAAAAATACAGTAAAAACAGTAATACAGCAAAATATTACTACAATTTAAAGTAACCCGTTTCTATTTTATTATATTGTAAAATGTAACTTATTTCTGTGATGCAAAGCTTAATTTACAGCAGTCATTTCTTCCAGTCTTCAGAACTACTTTATTTCAGTCTTCAAGTGTGCTGCTTAATATTTTGTGCAAACTGTGACTTTTTTTTTCTTCTTTTTTATGACTAGAAAATTCAAAAGAACAGTATTTATACGAAACAGAAATCTTATGTGACATTATAAATGTGTTTACTGTCACTTTTGATAAATTGAATGCATCCTTTCTGAATAAAGGTATTCATTTCTTTAAAAAACAAAAACAAACAAAAAACAACAATAACATTGGAACGGTAGCTAAAATTTAACACCTGGCTTTTCAGCACTGATATTTCCTTTATTTTTAAATGTATTGATTTTATTTTTAAATGAGCTTTTTTCATTACCAATTATTATTTCAGTTAGGAAGCGTTCACTGCACCGCAAAAAAGGCTTATCTTACTTGTCATGTTTCTAGTCAAAATATCTAAAAATTCTTAAATCAAGATGCATTTACTAGATAAGCAAAATGACGCAAGATATTTAGTCTTGTTGTCACTTAAAATAAGTAAAGATTTGCTTAAAATCTTGTTTTAAGAGTATTTTACTTACCCCACTGTTTTAAATTAAATTTGAATCTTGATTTAACAATGTTTAGATATTTTGACTAGAAACAAGACAAAAATACTAAGAAAGAAAATAATTTTTTGCAGTGTGAAAACCCATTGAAAATCAAGGGAAATGTCCCACTGTTTATGGTGGTTGCAGTCCTGTTGTGTTCGTTTTTTTTTTATTTATTTTTTTTTTATGTATTTAACAGTCTGTTCTTTGTCGTGTAACATGTTCTGTTAGCAAATTGTTGTGCATTGTTTGGTTGGTTTGGTTTAAATTCACACGTGCTTGCTTTAGCTTTTGGTTCTTTCTGGTCCGCTTTAGCACTGTACTCCTCTTGAGCGGCTTCTCTAATTTATTGTATTGTTTCACACTGGATTGACCTCGATTTGATCTCTTTGTGGCCCCATAACACTTCGTTTTCCCATAAAGTCTGTTCTGCTCCTCAAGGGTAACACTTAGAAACATCGCAGCGGCCACACCTCAGCTTTTTACCTCCTTCAGCATCTTTAGCTCTTGTTTTCCATGAGTTCTGGGTTTCATTCAGCCGCTGTCAGCAGTGTGTGATTGGGTTTAGATCAGAGCCGCCGCATCAGCAGAGTTAGAAGATGCCCCTTCTGTCCCCGCTGAGCTTTTATGTACGCACTGACTGGCGCTTAATTAGTCGGTAAATACACTGTCACTGTGATTGACACTAATTTAACTCCGCCTCTCTGTACACACGACCGCGTCACGTGACTCCACTGCTTTTGTTACCGCTGAAGGAGCCATCAGGCATAATGCTCCATTACCCATCATGCTCTGCTGCCCTGAGCTTGTTTGTTTGTTTGCTAGCTAATTTAGGCTTATGGCAGAGTTTGCTCACACAAGTCAAGCATATTAATTACGGAAATTGAGCTGATCTGCAGTGCGAATACTGACCAAGGGCAAAAGCAGGTGTGTGTATGTGTAAAATACGGTTACAGAGATTTTGTAAAAACACCTTATTCATCTCACAGATGCATTAGGAGAATCTACATATTAAAAATATATTTTCTATCCCCTTAAAGCATTTAAACCCTTTAGCGTCCCACATTTAGTATTATTTTTTAGACTGTTTTGTGTTTAATTCAAGTGTTATCAGTGAGAAAGTACTATTATTAACTTTTATTTTTTCCCCACATATCAATTTCACGTTAAAAACCATTAGTGAAATATCTGCAAAATATCTTTATACAAAAATAAACTGCTACTTACGGATATCTTTTCAAGGATAAAGATGCTTTTTGGGTCCAGATGGTTTAGTTGTGACACTTTTAGGAGGCTCCCAGTAGATGAAATCCTGTTTTTTCCTTGCTGAACATCCTGAAATGTCACATTAAGGAAATAAAATGGGTTAGGAAGAACATTTCATGATTTTAAACATCTTTCCAGTGTCTCTAATTCAATAATCATGGTAACAGACCTCTATAACACAAATAACTCCCATTCAAATCAAATACTTAGAAGTATGTGTGTGTGTGTCTATAAAGAGGCAGCTCGTCTCCGTAAATGTTGGGTAAGCGGTTCTCAATTTAGAGCCATTTTTCCAGCATACGTTTGTGTTTTCATCCATATCTGTGTATTAAGCCATGAATGTGAAAACAGATGAAAATGTATTCACTGTGAGACTGTAATGTGTTCAAGTTTGTTTGTTTGTTTTTTGTCCGATATGTATTCTTCACATCTGTGCCAATGATATTCTGTTTTCTTTTTCTATGTTTGCTTTAGTTTCTGTATGCGTCCCTTGTAGTAGCTTATGCCCAAATATATAAATAAGTATATATTCTGTGTACATTACAGAAATATTACATTATATTATGATCAAATGAAGTATTACAATAAATAGTATTCTTCTTTTAAAATGAGACTTTGTTTCTTTGTTTATTGTTGTGCAGCAACTTCACAATATCCAAAAAAACATTTAACACTTTATTTAAATGTTGTGTTTAGGTCATTTTGATACAGAGGATTTTATTTATATTATATATGTTATTACTCGTGTGGTGTTCCCAAAATTACAAGCCTACAAAAGCAGTTTATAAATTGTAGGCCCCATTGATATGAACAAAGCAAATCAGTGTTTATGGAAGCTCATTTCACCCACTGAATAAAAAATAAAAAAGATAACTGTGCCTTCTCGCAATTCCTTTTTCTTCAAAATTTTGATATATAAACTTGCAATTGCGAGATATAAACTCATAATCGCAAATTATAAAGTCAGAACTGAAGGAGATAAACTCGGAATTGCAAGAAAAGACAGAATTGACCCTTTGCAAAAACTTGCATTTGCAAGAAAAAAAGTCAGATTTGCGAGATATAAACTCGGAAATGCAAGAAAAGTCAAAATTGTGAGATGCAAACTCGCATTTGTGAGAAAAAAAGTCAGAACTGCGAGTTTATATCTCACAATTCTAAAAGAAATTGCGAGAAAATTGAATTGCGAGATACAAACGTGCATTTGCAAGGAAATAAAAGTCAGAATTGCGAGTTCTGACTATAGCACGCAATTGCTCTTTTTTGCCCCCTCAAAATTGGACTTTATAACTTGCAATAGTTCATATCTCACAATTCTGAGAGAAATTGCGAGAAAATTTAATTGAAAGAAAAAAAGTCAGAATTGGGAGATATAAACTCAGAATTGCAAATTATAAAGTCAGAAGTGCAAGAGATGAACTCGGAATTGTGAGAAAAGACAGAACTGACCCTTGGCAAAAACTTGAATTTGCGAGAAAAAAGTCAGATTTGCGAGACAAACTCAGAATTGCAAGAAAAGTCAGAATTGTGAGATGTAAACTCACATTTGTGAGAAAAAAGTCAGAACTGCAAGTTTATTTCTCAAAATTATTTCTCCAAAAAATGAATTGCGAGATACAAACGTGCATTTGCAACGAAAAAAAAGTCAGAATTATGAGTTCTGACTATAATACGCAATTGCTTTTTTCCCCCCTCAAATTTGGACTTTATAACTCGCAATAGCGAGTTCATATCTCACAGTTCTGAGAGAAATTTCAAGAAAATTGAATTGAAAGAAAAAAGAATTGCGAGATATAAACTCAGAAGTGTGAGAAAAAAAATGTCAGAATAGTGAGATACAAACTCGCATTTGCGAGAAAAAAAAAAAAAAGTAAATTATGATTTTATACAGTATCTCTCAATTCTGAGAGAAACTGCGAGAAAAAAACTCAGAATTGCAAGATACAAACTTGCATTTGTCAGAAAAAAGTCAGAATTGCGAGTTTATAGCTCACAATTCTGAGAAATTGCGAGAAAAAAAGTCAGAATTGCGAGACAAACTTGCATTTGTGAGAAAAAAAGTCAATTATAATTTTATACAGTATCTCTCAATTCTGAGAGAAATTGTGAGGGGAAAAAAAGTCAGAATTGCAAGATACAAACTTTCATTTGTGAGAAAAAAGTCAGAATTGCAAGTTTATAGCTCACAATTCTGAGAAATTGCAAGGAAAAAAGTCAGATATAAGAGATATAAACTTGCAATTGTGAGAAAAAGGTCAGAATTGCAAGTTTCTCTCAATTCTGAAAGAAACTGCGAAAAAACTGAATTGCAAGTAAAAAAGAAATGCGAGATATAAACTCACAATTCTAAAAGAAAAAAGTCAGAATTGTGAGTTTATATCTTGTGTTTGAGGCAATTCTGCCATTATTATTCACAATTTTTTTTCACTTATAGCGAGGTGTGTAACAAGTTGAGAAAACAAGTTGAGAAAAAGACTGAATACAAGATTTGGTGATAATATAACACCAAATTAGGTAAAGAAATTTCAGCACCACAAGGGTTAAATGTAGCATATTGTACAACAGATGAGCTGTATTAACCAATCAGAATCAAACATTCAAAGGAACAATATGAACCACATGCAGCAATAAGCCAATAATGCCAATGTTTTACAGTGATTTTGCTGCCATCAACAGGGTCTTGGTTTGCACTTTATTGAGTGGTTTACTGCTTTATTCTCTATATGGGCCTCTGTATTTAGAACTACGCACTGTAAAACACAAAAGCATTTACTTGCTATTAGCATATTCACCATATCAATTGTTAAAGATTAGAGTTTAATAATGAAGAGCAGACCTCAATAACTTGACCTTGAATTGAAGGAGGATTACACGATTCAAAGCACGACAGCAAGTATGCAACATTCATTTCATCCCATAACAAATCCAGAGAGATTCCCAGGTATTAATGAGACACAAACCCAAAGGCTCCCGGCGCAAAACACTGTAAATCCTCTTAAAGGTCTCGTATGTTGAGAAACAAGCGTTCTCGCGCAGCCGCGAGGATGCCGAAACCATCAAACCAATCAAAGCCTGCCAAAATGTGACTCCCCTGACTGCGAGGGATGTCCTCAGGAAATATATTCACATCCTGGCACACGTTTAGACGAGACATTTTTCTTTTCTGTCAGCCTGTTTGTCATTTAACTCAAAGATTTGGCGTAGTCTGCAAGGAGAATTGCAGGAAATTCAGCTCAGAATCTAATCAATAAAACCGCTTCCTCCCACGACGGCGAACGAAAGGGGCCCTCAGACAGATGGCAGCCATTGAGATACACCCTGATACAATAAAGCTTTTCATTCATCACTTATCAAGCAAAAACAAGCACAAAATGAAATCAAACAAAGACAGCGAACCCCATTTACCACCGGCGTTTGATCTGGGTCACACCGATTTCGAGAACGGCGTGGCGCGGGTCCTCTGGGACCAATGCAATTCTGCTTATATCGGTCCGCTTTTTTTCTTTTTTTTTTTGCGTGCAGCCTGTGGGCGGAAATGATTTTTGTCATTAAATCCATCACAGGCTCTGATTGAAAGAGTATTCATTAGTTTGCGCTGCAGTGTGGGAAGCAGCTGGTCATTATTAGTCCCTCGACGAGCTTTTTCAAGGAAGCCATTGTCAATAAATGAGAACTCCGGCAGGAGTAATTAGCGTCCTAGAAATCTGACTGCGAGGACAGTACTACCCTCTCACAAGGCCTCATTAGAGCATATGACACCGATGGGAGAACGATAGCCAGATTAAAAAGGACAAAAGGAGCAAGTAGCATTCTTACTGTACAGTAAGTTTTTTTTGCAAAAGAAAGTGAGTCACCGTCTTTGCTTATCACGTGTAAGCATCGGGATCCCAGAGAACCTAGAGTTTGTGTTAAGACACAACCCTGGTGAAAAAAACAGCATATGCTGGTAGGTATGTTTTGATGCTGGGATGCTGGTTAGGTATGTTTTGGTGTTGGTTTAAGCTGGTCCTTTGCTGGTTTATGCTGGTTCTTAGCTGGTTTATGCTGGTCCTTGACCAGCAACATGACCAGCATAAACCAGCAAAAACCAGCAAAGGACCAGCATAAACCAGCTAAGGACCAGCTTAAACCAGCATCAAAACATACCTACCAGCATATGCTGGTTTTTTCACCAGGGAAGTTTGTCAAACCAGATAAATATGGTCAAAAATGATAACAGATCAATTTTATGAATGTATAAACTCACAGACTTATCTGGCTTATGATTTCTTTCAAACAGCAAAGGACATTAAGCAGGATGTTTATGCTGTTTTTCTTAACTACAATAAAAGTGAATGGTGACCAAGTGCTGTAAAGCTCAAAAAATGAAAAAGGCACTATAAATGTTATAGTCACTACCTATTTAGCACCACACTACTGTTTAGAAGTTTGGGGCGCGGAGGACTTTTATGCTCACCAACACTTTTAAAGGTGCTTTAAAAGGTTCTTTTCACAGCCATGCCATAGAACTTGGGTGCCCAACCCTGTTCCTTGAGATCTACCTTCCTGCAGAGTTTAGTTCCAACCCTGATCAAACACACCTGTCTGTAATTATCAAGGGCTCCTTCAGATCCTAATTAGTTGGTTCAGGTGTGTTTGATCAGGGTTGGAGCTGAACTCTGCAGGAAGGTAGATCTCCAGGAACAGGGTTGAGCACCCCTGCCATAGAAGAACCATTTTTGGTTCCACAAAGAACCATTCTGGTCAAAGGTTCTTTAAAGAATCATCTCTTTCTTTCCTTTTTATAATCTGAAGAACCTTTCGCCACAAAGAACCTTTTGTGAACCGAAAGGTTCTTCAGATGTTAAAGGTTCTCAATGGAACCATTTAGACAAAAAATGTTCTTCTATGGCATTGTGAAGCACCTTTATTTTTAAGGGTTAAGGCTGCGTTTATCAAAAATACAGTAAGAAAAGTTATATTGGTAAATATTATTACAGTTTTAAATAGCTGTTTTCTATAGAAGCCCGTTTCTGCCACTGAATACTTTTTTTTTTGTTTGTTTGTTTGTCTGTTTTTAAAGGTTATTGGGACTATTTCAGTTTAACTTGCAGTTGTGAGTTTGTATCATGTAATTCTGAATTCATTTTTTAGAACTGCAAGTTTATCTCTCACAATTCTCACTTTATAACAAGCAATAGTGAGTTTATATCTCACAATTCTAAGAAAAAGTCAACTATCATGGGAGCGGTTTCTGTCGGTGTGACGTCACACAGACAAGATGCTGAGAATGGCTTGATTTGAAAAAGGGGAAATTATTTTTACAGAAGAAATAAAAACCACTGGGTGGATTTTTATCATTATAGGGTGGATGTATACATACACTGCCAACACATATTAATGTTCAAACAACACGTAAAAGTGAACTTTGTATCCGATGACCCCTTTAAAAAATGTATTTTTGTGATGCAAGGCTAAATTTTCATCATCACTGCTACAGTCTTCAGTGTCACATTAACCTTCAGAAATCATTAAAATATGCTTGATTTGCAGCTTAAGAAACAATTCCTAGTGTTAAAAACAGCTCTGATGCCAAACATTTTTGTAGAAGCCATTTTTCCAGGATTCTTTAATGAATAGAAAGTTCAAAAGAGCAGCATTTATTGACTTTATTGATTAAGACTTTTATAATCTTACAAAATATTTGTGTCACTTTTAATTAAATTGAATGCATCCTCCTGAATAAGTATTAATTTCTTCTGACAAAACTCGCTCAAAAATGTACTAACCCAAAACTTTTGAACACTAGAGTATATTCAAAGTCTTCTGAATCCATATTACAGCCAAAGAACTTGTTACAGCTTTGTGTGAGCAACACATTCAAATTTAAAGGTATTGTTCACCCAAAAATGAAAATTCTGTCACTAATACTCACCCTTATGTCGTTCCAAACCCATAATACCTTCGATATTTTATGATGAAATCCAAGAGCTTTTTGACCCTGCATAGACAGCAACACAGCTAACATGTTCAAGGCCTAGAAAGGTAGTAAGGACATCGATAAATATTTCATGCGACATCAGTGGTTCAATGGTAATGTTATGAAGCTACAAGAATACTTTTTGCGCAATTCAGTTATTTATTGACAGTCTTGTAAATCTCATTATTGTGATTTGCATCTTTTCAAACTAGGGGCTACATATTCAAATTAGGCATGCTGCTATTGGCTACGAGGGCATATGGCATCAAACCCAGTGTAATACATTTTGATGCATCACATTTTAAATATACTCAAACATGGATGAGATTGCTGTGGTAGAGAAGGTTTTCAGTGAATAGCAGCTCAACAGCACTTCAGTCTGATCCTCACTTGAGACTCGGAATATAACAAATGAGTCACTTTTATCGTGCTTTATGTCTTTTTGAGCTTTGAAAAAGGTCACCATTTTAAAATTTCTGGCTAAATTTCTTCCTTTATGTTGCACGGAAGAGAGAAATTCACACAGATTTGAAACAACATGAAGATTTTTAACTATTCATTTGAATCAATGTTATATAGCAAAAGGTTTGAAAGATTAAAAGACGTTTCATGCCAAATCTCCAGGTATAAGATGACTTAATACAAAACACATTCTGTTCTGTGGCATTCCTTCACACAAAACTACTCTTCAATCCACATGCTCACAAGAGCCTGACACTCCAAACAACAACAAGACAGAAGTTTGACAAGAAACCAAAGCCAGTGGAGAAATCAACTGTCCATCAGGGCACACATCTTTGTGAATGTTGCATTGCTTTCTGTCATGTTCTGTTGCTTTTAAGGGCTTGTTCTTAAGAGACAGCTGAAGATGTACATTTATCAACTATGAATGTGGCCATCTGTGCTTTGCAGATGCGCCTGTCTTATAAGCACTGTTACAATGCTAAAGCAAAGTGTTGATGAGTGGTGTTTGCAAAGGCAAGAATCACCTAAGCTCATGCTTAGGGTTAAAGATTTTAACTCAACATTTGGCAACATTTTTGCTAAACATAAAGGTTTTTCACTGGCATTGGTGGTTCCATGATGAATCTTTTACATCCAAGGAATCGTTCAATTGGACAAAATTTTCTTTATAGTGGAAATGTTCTTCACACCAAGAAAAAAAAAATGGTTATTTTAAAGGAGAAATTTTTGAGGAAAACATTTCAGCATTTTTCTGCATATAATGGACTGCTGTGGTGCCCCAATTTTGAACTTCCAAAATGCAGTTTAAATGCAGCTTCAGACAATCCCAAATGCGGTTGTAAATGATCCCAGCCGAGGAAGAAGAGTGTTATCTGGTGAAACGATTGGTTATTTTCATTAAAAAAAAAAATACAATTTAAATACTTTTTATTCTCAAACGCTTGTCCTGCCTTGCTCTCTTTGAACTCTGTGTATTCTGGCTCAAGACAGTTAGGGTATGTTGAAAAACTCCAATCGTATTTTCTCCCTCTACTTCAAAAATCATTTCAAAATCATCCTACATCGCTGCAGAAGTACCGACCCAGTCTTTGCAAAGTGAACATGCAAAGATCATCAAACACCCTTAAGAAAGGTACGATTTTGAAGTTAAGGGAGAACATGAAAAGGGAGTTTTTCAACATATCCTAACTGTCATGAACTGAAAAAAGACAGTCCAGGCAGAGTAAGACAAGATGAGCATTTGACATTAAAAAGTATATAAATAGTTTTATTTTTATGAAAATAACTGATCGTTTTGCTAGATAAGACCCTTCTTTCTCGGCTGGGATCGTTTACAACCGCATTTGGGATCATTTGAAGCCACATTTAAACTGCATTTTGGAAGTTCAAACCCGGGGCACCATAGCGGTCCATCATATGGAGAAAAATGCTGAAATGTTCCCTTAAAAAACAATTTCTTCACGACTGAAGAAAGAAAAACATGAACATCTTGGATGACAAGGGGGTGAGTACATTATATGTGAATCTTTGTTTTGGAAGTGGACGTCTCCTTTAAGAATGATTCAACTGATAGGCTCTTTTGGAGACCACAATTAGTTCTTTAATGGCATCACTGCCAAAAAAAAAAACCTTTGAAAAATACCTAAAATCATGTGGCTTTTTGAAGAGTTGTGTGCTATTAGCAAAATTGGAGTCTAACCCTGCTGGAAATGTTTTGGAACATTGTAGCATTGATGTGTAATTTAAGAACCTTTAACATCCATGGAATCTTTCCATTCCACAAAAGGTTCTTTAGAATGAAAATAGGGTTCTTTAGGGTTTTTTTACACAAAGAAAATTGGCTCTTTTAATTACTCTTTACTGAAAGGTTCTTAAAGGTTAAAAAGTGGTTGTTCTTTGGTATTGCTGTGGAAAACCCCCAATTTTTTAAGAGTGTAGACCATCTTGAAATCATCCACAATGTTCCAAAACACAGATGGTTTTTCCTGGTGTCTAGAGACCATATCATAGAAAATTTAGGATGATCTTAGTATGATCTTTGACTAACCACTGAAAACATTCAAGCCTAGAGTTTTGTACTGGCAAACACCATCTCATTTTCATTTAAATGTATTTACACTCCCACCTTTCTGTCTCGTTCTCTCTATTAGTTTGTCTCGCTCCCAGACAGATAACTGTTCTTGGTGTTAACAGGAAGTTGAGTCATCTGCCTCATTACCTGGAGAAAGCAGTTAAATGGTCCATTATAAACGTGATAGCTGCTTTCCTGCAGGAAGAGAGATGTGGGCAGACGTTACTGGAGATCTGTGGTCTGTCTTTCGCCGAAATGAGATCACAGCTTATACTTTACATGATTTATGTTAAAGGAATCTTCCAGGTTTAATATAATTTAAGGGCTATGATCAAATTCGTACAGTATTTGAAAGTTTGGGATGAGTCCGATTTTTCATTTTTTTCTAGCAAGGATGCATTGCACTGATCAAATGTAACAGTAAAGACATATACTGTGTAATGATAAAAACATTTACGTATCAAATATTCAGCTTTGCATCACACAAATAAATTACATTTAGAAATATATTACAACAGAAAAGAGTTATTTTAAACTAATGTTTAAAATGTTTGCCTTTTTTATTGTATTTTATATCAAATAAATGCAGCTTTAGTGAGTATAAAAGACTTCTCTCAAAAAAATAAAAAAAATGAACTGTAGTGTATGACATTCACTTGATCACTAGAAGAAAAAAATCAATATAGGTTTATTAAAAAAAAATAATTTTAAAGGGAAACTCCACTTCCAGAACAACAATTTACAAATAATCTTCTCACCCTCTTGTTATCCAAGATGTTCATATGTTTCTGTCTTCAGTCGTAAAGAAATTTTGTTTTTTGAGGAAAACATTTTAGCATTTTTCTCCATATAATGGACTTCATTGGTGCCCCGATTTTGAACTTCCAAAATGCAGCTTCAAAGTTTAAATGCAGCTTCAAAGGGCTCTAAACGATCCCAGCCGAGGAAGAAGGGTCTTATAGCAAAACGATCGGTCATTTAAAAAAAAAAAAAGTGTACTTTTTAAGCACAAAAGCTTGTGTAGCACAGCCTCTGGGATGCGCGTCCACGATGCTACAAATTAGTAATGGGTCGTTCTTGAACGATTCATTCATTTTGAACGAATCTTCAATGTGAGTTTTCTGATTTTGAGTCATTCGATCATCTTATGGGGCATTATGATGAACGAACGACCCACACCCAAAACTTGTCAGATAAGAAGTGATCTTTTCTGTTTCTTATAGCATTATAGTTTTGTCTTGTTTGTAGTGTGATCAACGTTTGTGTAAGCAGTAGATGTGTTAGTGAAGTAACACGTAACATTTTAATTATATTTTGCTAAAATGAACGAAATTACTTGAAAAAAGATATGTTCATTTAGCTGAATGAGACCCAAAGGTCAGAGTTGGTAAAAATGATCTGAACTTCCAATCACTACTACGAATCATGCAAAAGTTCATCGTCTGTGTACTGAGTATGGTGAAAAACTTAATCTTATTTTCCACTACAACTTGAGAGAAGGACATTGTTGTACCTTTTTGTTTGTAAACAGCATTTACAAACTTTCTTGCACTTTCTTAGTATTTGTAAACACTGGGTCTGTAGTTCCACCTACGTTCCACGTGACCTTTCAACGTGATTCAATAGTAAGTAGCATCGTAAAAGCACATCCCAGAGCCTGCGCTACACAAGCTTTTGTGCTTAAAAAGTATTCAAAAAAAAAAAAAAAATTCCGCTAGATAAGACCCTTCTTCCTAGGCTGGGATCGTTTAGAGCCCTTTGAGGCTGCATTAAAAACTGCATTTTGGAAGTTCAAACTTGGGAGCACCATAGAAGTCCACTATATGGAGAGAAATCCTGAAATGTTTCCCTCAAAAAACAATTTCTTTACAACTGAAGAAAAAGACATGAACATCTTGGATGACAAGGGGGTGAGAACATTATCTGTAAATTTTTAGCTCTGGAAGTGAATTACTCCAAGTTAAAAAAAAAAAAAAAAATGTGGTAAGGCTGTTTTAAACCCAGAACATTCCTTTAAACTATACTGAAATACCTTTTGCTTTGCTTCTATGTTTTGTTTTTACCCTAAAGTCAATTTCTATGGTTTGGAAAGAAGCAACAGATTAACAAGATCTTACATATTTGAAGGTCACAGTCTAACTTTCCCCATCAGCGTGTACTTGGAGAAAACATGTTTAGCGTGTTTTCCAACAGTCTGCATGAGTTGTCATGTATGATGGATGCAGAAACGCATCCCAGACTGAAAGCGAGCTCCTGTGGGAGGACACAGACGGACCCTGGAGCCAAGTTTCAGGGATATGACGGATCTGAAGGATAGAAGGAAACCACAGGTCTGCCTCATACAAAAATAAGAGTTTGACTGTTAGAGCTGATATTGATTGGGATTCAGGTGAAAAATATTAATAAAAATAAAATCTTTAACAGGCTAGAGAATGGAAATCTGTATGCTTTTGAATTTTTTTTTATGCATAATGCAATTTGGGCATTTTTTCAGTCTAGTTCATTTTTAGATATTTAGATAAGTAAAATGATCTTTACACTTTAAAGACAAATAGATTTGCACATTTCCTTAAGAACTGCTATATGTGACCCTGGACCACAAAACCAGTCTTATGTTGATGCATAAATCATAAATCTCAATACTAAGAAATTCACACTTATGACTGATTTTGTGGTCCAGGGTCACATATGAACATTGCTACGGCCAAGAGTGATTTTTAATGTGTTTCCAAGTAGTTTTCTAGGTTTTTCTGCCTGGTCTTTAGGTGGTTTTGTACTGATCTGAGTCAAAAGAGCATATGGCATTGCTCCTGCTTACATATTAAGTCAAAATACATATATTTATGCTTATTTTAACATTTGTCAGTTGAAATTAAAAAGCATCTTGTACAGATAAAAATCCATCATGCAGAAAATTAACAGCACAAAAAATAATGATGTGGGATGATTTACTCTTCTATATTTATGACTGAGTCAGCTATGAGCAAACATAATAGTGATTTGACATTTTCAAAAGTCTAATAATTAGGATTTGCAATGTATTACGATACATGCAATTTTATTAAGGACTAAGCAAACTAGATGTGATCACAAAATAATTCTCAAAAAAAGCTTGTTTCATACCACTAGATGGCAGTCAGTATCTCTACGTCCATGCTGAAGTCCAGGCAAAGGGCGCTGACCTCAGTCCACAGAGAAAAATCTAGGCACGCACATATTCGCAAATATGAATAAATTGGCAAAAATGTAAGAATAGGACATTACAAATGCGTTTCGGGTCACGGCAAGTCTAAAAGCCGAAACGGATATAAATAAATGTTAATAGCCACTGTCATATCTCTGAAAGCTTAAACGCATGTCATGCACAAGCCTCATACATCTCATTCTATTTAGTTTTCAGCAAATCTTACAGTCGGCATTGTGCAGCGCGAGTGGGCGCCGCTCTGACCTCTGGCTGCGTATAGGTCACGTCTCTGGTTTGCTGACATTCCTAATGAAAGCTGAGAGCATTTCTAGCCATCAGCGAGGAGGCGAGCGGACAAGGAATATCGATCTTTAGACATTTAACAATTTACCGTAGCTGCCTCCATCCAGCAGAGGTGCAAAGGATGTTCCTTTCCCATTCCCATCTCCAGACGCTACAACAGGAACTAGTTGAGTAACCATGGCGATGTCTTTCATCGACGTGATGCAGGTTTATACTTCATCCACAAACAGAAATGATGATGCCTCTCAGCACAGCTGCGAGGACTCACGAGTCGCGCAGGTGATGTTGAACTTTTGATGATCTTGAAATAAATAAACAAACATATGAAATCAATAACAGTCACTCAAGTATTTGCAGCACATCACTGTGAACAAACAAACATCGGACTGAATATTAATATATACATATCTGCCTTGTATATTACCCAGTAATTGTACTATATCACAACATACTTATTCTATTAGGCATGGCTGTATTAACAAGGTTGTTAAATGTAGCTGTATATTAAATATTAATATCTAAAAGAAATTTGATATACATCAAATACATTTATAAAATTAAAGATAAATATAATTTAAATATAAATTAACATTAAACATGTATCCTACCATTTAAAAGTTTCGGGTTGATAAGATTTCTAAATATTTTTTCTAAAAAGTCTGCATCTGTAAGGCTGCATTTATTTTAATAAAAATTACAGTTATTATTAAAAATTATTATTATTATTATTATTATTATTATTATTATTATTATTATTATATTTTCAAAGCGGAATTTTCAGCAACATAATTAATGTTTAAAACTGGTGTGCTGCTTTTTATTTTTTGTGGAAACTGTGATACTTTTTTTTTTTTCTTCAGGAGACTTTGATAAATATAAAGTTCCCAAAAACAGCATTAAATCTACATTGTAAATTGTTTAACGTTTTACTGATTTTGTTGTGTGTTTGTGTCCTTTTTATTAATTTTTTTTAAAAATATGTCTATGTATGTTATTAGTTTACATTAAGTTAAACTAGCTGAGAATGATCATTGCTGCTCTGGCAACTAGTAAAATAAAATAATTTAACTAGTTAGGTAAAATAAGATATATATACTCAGTTAACTTTTTTATTTTCTTAAAATACTCAAAATTATCAACAGTCATCAAATATTAAGAAACATTTCTTATTATAATCTCAAATTTTAAAAACTGCCGTGCTGCTTCATATTTTTGTGGAACCTGTAAAATGTTTTCACAAAAACAGCATTAAAAAATTAATAATAATAAAAAAAAATTAAAATGATATAAATGTATATACTTTTCATATATTATATGAACATAATTTCATATAATATATGAAATATATTTAGTTCTTTATTTTTATTTATTTTTTATATTTATTTATTTATTTATTTATTTTATTTATTAATATTATTTATTTGTTTAAATGTCTATGTATTTTTTTTATTCATTTTTATTTATTGTGCTGCTTAATATTTTTGAGGAAACTGTGATACTTTTTTCAGGATTCTTTGATAAATATAAAGTTCCCAAAAGTATATAATAATAAAAATAATAATAATAATAATAATAATAATAATAATAATAATAATAATAATAATAATAATAATAATAATAATAATAATAATAATAATAATAATAATAATAATAATAATAATAATAATAATAATAATAATAATAATAATAACAACAACAACAACAACAACAACAACAACAACAATAATTATTATACAAATGTATATATTATTTGTAAGATTTTCCTTTTTTTTATTCTTAAATTGTTTTCACTTTAATTTAATTTAATTTTAATTTTTTATTTTTTTAAATTAGTTTATTTTTTTAAGATTTAGCTTTTTTATTCTTTTATTGTTTTCACTTTAATTTTGGTTTAAAGTTCTACTAATTTATATACTTTTATATAAACGTATATACTTTTAAGATTCAAAATTTTACTTTATTCTTATATTGTTTTCACTTGATTTTTGGATTTTACTAATTTTGTTGTGTGTTTACGTCCCATTTATTATTATTTCTAAAATGTCTATGTTGTTTTTATTCATTTTTATTTTTTAGTCAAACTAGCTGAGAAACATTCGTAAAAATCTCTGTTTCAATCTTTGGTATCATATTATTCATGTAGTGTTTAAGATGATAGACGTCCCAAAAGGTGCAGAGTTTTGTTGGGTTGTAGGACGTTTGCTTATGTGCTGATTATGAAAATGATCTTCTAAAGCGCTTCACAGTCAGGTCTGTATCTATATTTTCAAGGTGAATTTGCCGGTCAGCGGGCAGTTTTGGAGGAGCAGCGGGCCCCTGCGTCTGTTGCGCCAACACCCACCAATCAGCACTAAACATGCTGCTGCTCACCCATAATATTCCCCTCTCTTTGACTACACGCTAGAGGTTAACATGTCCTCTCGTGTTCTCGGATGAGAGGAGGACAGAGACGGAGGAATGGAGGGGCGGAGGCAAGAAAGAGCAAAAGAGACGATGAAATGGAGTGTGAAAGAGACAGTTGCCCCGAAATCTTGACCCAAATACAAATTTGCCTTCACAGAAAGGATCTGAGAACAAAACAGCGATTTTAGCAGCGTTTTCACACCGGGCCGTCCTGAAAGGCTTTCAGCATGTGTGCATGCAGGCTGTGCATGGAAATGAAACAGGATAAATGTGTGAATCTATCCTCTTACGAACACAAACCATCTGTCGAAAGGGCCTCTGGTGCCTTTAATGGCAGCATAATGCTTCATAACGCTGCTAATATAATATAATATTATGTTCTGATCTTTATATGGGTCACTCATGTTATGAAGTAGTTTCTGGACTAATTAAAAATTAATACGATACACAAATATAACTTAGAAAGAAAACAAACTCTTTATTCTGACAGCAAATAAAGAGTTAATTTTGTCATTGCTCTGTGACTGAGATTCACTTTACGTGATTATTTTGATATTTTAAGTACCTTTTGAAATGTTCATTAACCATACTGGTTTCTGTCATTTTATCAAACAGGATGAGAGAAACAAACCAACTAATAACAAAACACCACATAATTAATCAACTCCACTGCTGCTAATGATGGTTAGGCTGTTGTTTTCATCCAAAATCATGCCACTTTCCAATTAAAAATCTTTCTCATAAATTGTCAGTTGTTTTTTTAGAAGTGTAGCACACAGAGCTAAAAATATGAACTAAATTAATATAAACTAAGCAAAATGATAGAAAATTACCCCATGTTCACTTCAATAAATAACTGAAAATTATTTTTTGAAAAAAGAAAACTTCCTACCACTATTTTCATCTTTGAAGATTGTTATTTGTAATATTTTACCCAAAATACTAGCTAAAAAACTAGTTAAATAAAATAAAATGTGTATACTCAGTTTCTCAAAACATCTGTAATCAACATTCACAAACTAAATAAATAAAAAATAAAATAAATAAATAAAATGCATCTAATTAATCAAAAACAATAATTTTGTTCAGAAAAAAATAAGAACATTTCTTCATAAATTGCAGTTGTTTTTGTAGGACACAGAGCTAAAAATACAAAATATTAATAAAGTAAAATTACAAGACAATTTACCCCATGTTCACTTAAATGTGAGATTTAAAAAAAAAAAAAAAAAAAAAACATTTTAATCTTCGAATATTTTTATTTGTAATATTTTACCCAAAATACAAAAGCATACTGTTTTAAAAGTTTTTTTTTTTTTTACTTATGTTGTTGTGTGTTTTTGTCCTTTTTTATTAAATGATTTAAAACTGTCTATACAGTTTTTATTATACCTTTTTACTTTTTTAACTTTAGTTATTTTAGCACAGTATATCAAGTTAAACTACCTGAAAACGAAAAATACTGTTTTGGCAACTAGTTAAAACAAAATCATTTATGTTGTTAGGTAAAATAAGTTATATATATTCAGTTAAATAAATAAATAAATAAATCCAATTAAAATCAAAAACAATCATTTTGTTTAGAGGAAATTAACAGTATTTCTTCATAAATTGACAGTTGGTTTTGTAGCACACACAGTTAAAAATAAATATAAATAAACTAATATAGTAAATAAAGTAAAATGATAGAAAATTCACCTTGTTCACTTAAAAGTGAGATTTAAAAAAAATAAAACTTCCTAACATGATTTCCATCTTCGAACATTGCTGTTTGTAATATTTTACCCAAACTATAAAGGCAAATACTACTGTTGTAAAAGTGTTTCTTTTTTCCTAAGAAACTAAAATATTTTTATTCAAAAAAGGACACATTAAATTGATCAAAAGTGAGAACAAAACATATTGTTTTCCATTTCAAATAAATGTTGTTCTTTTGCTTTCTGTTCAACAAAACATTTATCATGGTTCCCACATATAAAGGTAAATATGATTAAATATTAATGTTTAATAAATATGAACTGTTTTTAACAGTAATTTTGAAAAATCAGCACCAAATCAGCATATCAGAATGATTTCTGAATGATCATGTGACACTGAAGACTGGAATAATGATGCTGAAAATGCAGCTTTGCATCACATGAATAAATATATAATTACAAATATTAAAATACATATTTTATATTTTAAATACTATTAATTACTGTTTTTACTGCATTTCTGATCAAATAAATGCATACTTTAATGACATTAAACAATAAAACAATTAACAATAAATAAATAAATAAATAAACGTACCAACCCCAAACTTTTGAAAGGTATCATATATTATGCAGACATGAAATGCACTGCATAACAGGAAAATCCATTTTAAATATGGATTTTAATAAAGAAAGTAGAAAATCTTTGGTATATAAGCAATTTTAAGGGCTATTCACATTGAAAGTGATTTGCAACAACAACGCACATTTTCTGAGGTGACATGAACTGTTCTATTACAAGGCTCTGAATCCACATTAAGACACTGAGTGTGCAACCTGTCTATTTCATCAAAACAATCTGCTTTTTCTTGTCATTCTTCTCTTTCTCCTCACCGAATGACATCCAAATACATTTCACAACGACATTAAAATTCACGCCTGTCACATCAAAGCAAGAATCTCTCTATTATTATAGGAACATACACGGTGAGCGTTAAATTGCGATGCTCGCATCTGCATGTTGCATAAATTCCCAGTGCAGGTGATTATTAAGTCTCGGGGTTTTTTTTTGTTCTCTGCAATCTCTTATTCTGGATTTAGAAAAACTTGGCCAGTGATTTTAAATGTGAAATCCCATAATCTCAGATAATCCACAGAGATCAGTGCAAAGAGAAGTAAGCTTAATGCTGTATAACGACTGTTGATCCTTGTAACTTCCACACCGCAACATAAAACATGAATTACGCAAATGGACTAAACATGATGCTAAACTCCGTATGTGTTTTCAACTGAATATGTTCAATCAGTCAAATATTCACCATAACATACTGTACAGCTGGTTTAACACGCCAAAGATGAAAAGAACTAGATATTTTCTTGCTAAGACTGTGTTTTATGACAGATTAACCTTGATCCTGGACATTTTGAGATTATCTGCTCTGTGCCCAATACATATGGTGCATCAGCGCATCTCTTCTGTCGCTATATTAACTTTGAAAGCTGACCAGCGGATAAAGCCGTAAGACTCTTCACAGGTTGTGCCGACCTGAGTTCATCTTGTCATATGGGACAGGGTTTTGTATTCTCCTCTCTTTGAAATCTGGAGGAGTTTCCCCTGAACACATCTCCTTCCCTCCATCATCCACTTTAGCACTCTTCAAAACTTACTGACAGTGACATGTTTTCTTGTCCTCCCTCCCATTCCTTCATTACACTCGTCCCCCAGCGCTTTTCTTTCACTCGTGTTTGGCTTTCTATTCTGGAGTCAGCGATAAACCAACTGAAGCATGCCTTGCTAAAACACCTAGCGCTGAATCTGAATCGCCTTCTGCCCCCAGACCCCTCAGGCGGCCCTCGGGCCTCTGCACGACTCTCACTATGAGGTCCGACTCAAATAATCCCAAGGATTTGTTTGACCGTGATGGAAAAATCTGAGACGTCTGACTATTTCCTTGGAGCTACCTAAGACTGGAAAACATACATGATTTTGGAAATCAGACACACTAGGCATCATATACTTGCTGACTTGTTTATTCCTCCTGCGTTTAGTGTCTTTTTTAATTAGGTCAAGCATCACTATTACTATTGCCCATAGCGATGCTGCGTTAGACACTATGTACACTACCATTCACAAGTTTGGGTTATTTTTTAAAGAAACTAACACCTATTCAGAAAGGACACACTTTGAATAGGTGTTAGTTTCATTGAAAAAAATGACAATTATGCCATTTATGATGCTACAATGTTAAAGATTTACATTTCAAGATCAATATTAGGTTGCTTCCACCACAACTAAATGATAAAAAAAAAAAAAAAAAGATTGATTGCAATGATCATGTGTGCTCAAACTGATGATTAGGCCATTCATATTCGCTCAAATCAATGATTATGCCATATATATTCACTCAAATCAGTGATTATGCCGCATATATTCACTCAAATCAATGATTATGCCATATATATTTACTCAAATCAATTATTATGCCATGCATATACACTCAAATCAACGATTATGGTGTATATATTTACTCAAATCAATTATTATGCCATGCATATGCACTCAAATCAACGATTATGGTGTATATATTCACTCAAATCAATTATGCCATGCTTATGCACTAAAATCAACGACTATGGCGTATATATTCACTCAAATCAATGATTATGCCGCATATATTCACTCAAATCAATGATTATGCCATATATATTTACTCAAATCAATTATTATGCCATGCATATACACTCAAATCAACGATTATGGTGTATATATTTACTCAAATCAATTATTATGCCATGCATATGCACTCAAATCAACGATTATGGTGTATATATTCACTCAAATCAATTATGCCGTATATATTCACTCAAATCAATTATGCCATGCTTATGCACTAAAATCAACGACTATGGCGTATATATTCACTCAAATCAATGATTATGCATACACACTCATCAATTACTGACATTCATGTGTTCAAATCAATGACTATTGATGTTCATATTGATGATTATGCTATTCATATGCACTCAAATCAATTATTACCATGTTCATTTGCACTCAAATCGATGATTATGCCGTTCATATGTGCTGAAATCAGTGATTATGCCATTCACATGCACTCAAATCAATGATTATGCTGTATATATTCACTCAAATCAATGATTATGCATACACACATCAATTACTGACATTCATGTGTTCAAATCAATGACTATGCCATTCATTTGCATTCAGATCAACGATAGTGCAGTTTATTTGCACTCAAATCCATTATGCCGCCATTAATGTGTTTAGATCATTGATTATGTTATACATATGTGTTCATATTGATGATTATGCTATTCATATGCACTCAAATAAATGATTATGATGTTCATATGCACTCAAATAATTGATTATGCCATTCATTGCCACTCAAATCGATTATTATGCCATTCATATATGCTGAAATAAGTGATTATGCCATTCATATGAACTCAAATCAATGATTATGCCATATATATATATATATATATATATATATATATACACATATATATATATATATATATATATATATATATATATATATATATATATATATTCACTCAAATCAATAACTATGCACTCAGATAAATTATGCTGTACATATGCGCATAAATCAATGATTATGGCGTTCATATGCACTCAAATCAACAATTATGGTGTTCATATGCACTCGAATCAATGATTGTGCCATTCACATGCACTTAAATCGATTATTCGTCATATGCACTTAAATCAATGATTATGCCACATACATTCACTCAAATCAATGACTATGTTGTTTATATGTGTTCAAATCAGTGATTATGCATTTCATATGCACTTCTATCCATGATTATGCCATTGATGTGTTCGAATTATTGATTATGACATTAATGTGTGTTCATATTGATAATTTTGCCATTCATACGCACACAAATCAATGATTAGGACATTCATATGCTTCACATGCATAGAATTACGACATTCATATGGATTTAAATCAATGACTATGCTGTTCATATGCACTTAAATGATTAAAATACTATGAGCTCAAAAAAATGATTAAAGCATTCATATGTATGCAAATCAATGATTATGTCTTTCATACGTGTTCAAATCAATGATTATGACATTCGTATGTGTTTAAAGCAACAATTTTACAGTTCATATGCTCTCAAATCAATAAATATTCCATTCATGTGTACAAATCAATGATTATGATAATCATAATGCTTACACTCAAATCAATGATTATGACGTTTACATACACTCAAACCAGTTATTTTAACATTCATAATGTATGCGCTCAAATCAAAGATTATGACGTTCATATGCAATCAAATTAATGATTATGCCTGTTATATGCTTTCAAATCAATGATTATGCCACTCATATGCACTCAATGATGATGTTCATATGCTTCACATGCATGTAATGACGTTCATATGCACTCAAATCATTGCTGTTATTATGCATTCAAATCAATGATTATGATGTTCATATGCATTTAAATCAATGATTATGACATATTCCTTCAAATTACTGATTATTCCTTGCACATGTGCTCAAATCAATGATTAAAGTGCTCATATGTGCTCAAAACAATGATTAACTTAAATACAATTATTGACTTGACAGTATTATTATTATTATTATTATTGTTGTTGTTATTGTTATTATTACTTTATTAAAAAAAAAAATCTGAATGAATTCGGCAAGGCAGATGGTAAAAGAGTCAACAAATCTCACAAATTTATGACAAAGGAGGGATCAAAGGTAAGCATCTACCTAGCAAAGCCTTTGCAAACACCTTCAAACCACTGGCATTATGATTAGTTTTGCACAGGCACCATTCTTTTCAGAATATGTAAATATCTAGTTTATTTGAGCCATTATTTATTAATAGAGACCTTACAGAGAGAATAAGAAATGATTGGAGAGAGAAATGGGGAATAGGATCAGGGCACAACATGTATTTCTCATGAGCACCACAGCTCAATATACCTGAAACACATTTGCTAACTGCCAACACAACTGCTCTGATATCACTGTATTTGGTGTATAATATAACTTTATATTTCCAGATATCGCTCATGAACTCCATCCCTGTTAATTAAAACACGAAAATGATTAATTTCTCTGCTCACTCAACACACCTCAAAGTTAATTAACATGTTTAATGATTAAAAAACACTAAACTGCTCCCATCTCATTCGCATGTTAATGAACAACAAAGAGAGTGCCGTTAATTCTGCATATGTGAGGCTCCCTGACCGACCCTGTTAATTAAACAGAACTTTAGTGAATTAATAAACTGATTTATTGAAAAGTGGGTTATTCATTCAGCGCTGAGATAGATTTAACTCTCAATTGACTGTGAAAAAAATCCATAAAATAAGTCATTTGCATGTATCACTAACTTTTGAGTTAGAGCTGAATTAGAAAATCATCCATTCATGACCTCGTTTTTGACATTTCTCATTTGATGGAGTCATATAATTATCAGTGCTTTATGCATTAATATTAAGTAGATCATTTATGGTCCATTTCAGCTCTCAGTCAAACATGACTCTTGGGTTCTGTATGGTTTCTTGGGCCCAAAACCAACTGTGTTTGCTAATAATTAGTGCTGTTTGTTAAGTCAAGCATTATTACTACTATTGCTCATAGTTAGGGATTTGAACAAACCCCAGACACTAAGCAACTCTGATGCATAATGCATCCCATGCCGTTTGAGCTACAGACATAAAAGAGACCTTAAATAATGCAGTTTTTAAATGTAAGTGATCAGATTTACTATTTTTCACCAAGATGATGACAAACTGAGTGAAAAAAATCCTGTAGATTGAGACCACAATGTTACAAACAGTCGGATTTGGGAAGTGAAAACTGAAATTGATTTCTAAAAACGTATTAATAATAACTTGTTAATCAAAGATGTATGCTTTCTGAAGCCATCAGTTTGCATCATTTCAACCTTTTTTAAAATAACTGTTAAACAGCTGAATTTATTGTGAAAAACTACATTACCCATAATGTTGTAAAAAATTCCACCAATCAGAGAATTGCGGTGTCTTGCTAAGATGCGAAAGTACTTTTTTTATATAGTATTTATTTATAAAGTATTTTTGTATATAGTTGTATATTTTGCAATAAACTTACAATATATGTTTTCTACAGATATGACCAACAATTTCAAATGAACGGTTTTCTTTTGTTTTTAAATCAATGTTATTTGCAATGCTTCATGGGATTGTAGTTCTTTACCTTACTAAAGCTGTGAAGTACAATGTTTTACCTTTTTCTTTTTGTCCAAATTTCAATTTTTTTTTTTTTTTCAAATAAAAGTTTGAAATGCTTGTAATGGCTTGGTTCATGGCTTATAGCTATAAGCCAAAAACTATAACTCAAAAACATTACACCAGGGGTCATCACACTCAGTCCTGGAGGGCCGGTTTAGCTCCAACCTTAATCAAACACACCTGAACCAGCTAATCAAGGTCTTAATAGGTATACTTGAAACTTCCAGGCAGGTGTGTTGAGGCAAGTTGGAGCAAGTTTGGTGACCCCTGCATTACATTATATAGTGATATTACCACTTTTAATATGTAAATAAACACTTGTAGATGCAATTTTATAAAGGCCTGGATCTTCAGAAAAGCTTGTATTTGTACAGCAGTCTCTGGGGGGGTTGAATAACTGTGACTGCAACTGTATAAAAGCACTACATATTGTCCACTGTGTAAATTAAATATATGTTCCATTCTTGTTACATGAATGACAGACAGCAGGAACATTAGACTGCTATCACTTTAAGAGCTGCTTGGATGCAATATAGTGTTACAAGAGATTGTCTGACTACAGGGAGATGAGAGTCTGTATTAGTTACTATTGGAGAAAGCGTAACGGCTAACTTGGATCACGTGTCCCTTATAACCAATCACATTACAGCACTGACGTCATTGAATTTCAGTCAGAGTTGTGCAACACTCAATCACTGTTTACGTATACCATAGGAATGAGTGAGAAGTGCCGTAAGCTGAATCCCACCTGTCGCAAAAAGTCAGTGACTTGTCTTATAAAACTGCATTTTTTCGTGGTAAACTCTAAAAATACTTTAATTCAAAAGTATTGTTTAGTGTGAAACATGTTGAAAATTAACAGATAGGCTGTCGATTCATTAAATGATAAGCCTCTAAGAAGCTGTTTATTCAGTGTAGTACAGCCTTTCCTCCATTGACCTCAATGCCATGCTTTTTCTTTTCAAAGAAAAAGGCTTCTGGTCTCCTTTCCCACGTACTGCCAGACCGGAAACGTTAGCTTTAGCCCTTACGCTTTTTCTGGCTAATGTTTGCAGGCTTGGCATGTAGTAGCTTTGGTGTTACACATGTGTTTTCTGTCTCAGCTTTTTGCTTTTACTTGTAGGAGAAGTTTACTTTCAGAACAGAAATGTACAGATAGTGTACTCACCCCATTGTCATCCAAGATTTTCATAACTTTCTTTCTTCAGTCGTAAAGCACTTGTTTTTTTGAGGAAAACATTTCAGGACTTCAATGATGCCATGGAAGTCAATACAGTTATGGTAATGTCTCCTCGAAATTCAAAATCATCCTACATCACTGCAGAAGTACCAATCCAGTGTTTACAAAGTGAACATGCAAAGGTGGTCAAACGCCCTTTACAAAAAAGGTAAAATAGCGATGTAGGACGATTTTAAAGTTGGAGGAGAAAATGAGATGGGAGTTTTGACATACCCTAACTGTATTGACCCGGATTACACAGAGTACACATGCGCATCACAGAGCTAGACAAGACAAGCATTTAAGTCTAAAATGTATAAACAGTTTTTTTTTTTTTTTTAGAAAACGACTGATGGAAACTGCATTTTAGACGTTCAAACTCACAGGCACCACAGAAGTCCACTATATGGAGAAAAATCCTGAAATGTTTTCCTCAAAAAACAATTTCTTTACGACTGCAGAAAGAAAGACAAACATCTTGGATGACAATGGGATGAGTACATTCTCTGTAAATTTTTGTTCTTCTCCTTTAAAGATATAAATTACTTTTTTTTACGAGGATACTTGCATTTGACACATACAAGTGTGTGTAATTAACCGTTAAAAAAAATCTATAAAATGGAAATAACTTATTGACGTGCATATAGTTATGTAAGTTCTCTTTTGCTGCTGACTGTGTTTCTTGTTTTTAAACCTGATGCTTCAAAACACATGCAAACAATAGGTTTTTGTGACCATGTAGCACATCAATCTCACTTGAGCGTGTGACTGCGATAGAGACGACAGTCAAAAATTTCTACCGGTATATCACCCACCTCTACATATAACGCTTTAACAAAGATGTTTTTAAGATGTTTTTAAATTCCTATGGGGAAAAATACCTCAGGAAGCTACACCACTGGAAAAGTGGGCACTTCTGCATCTTATAGAGCAAGCAACCACCTAGCAACCACCCAAAACACCCTAGCAACCACTTACCACTCAGAACACCATAGCAACCTTCTAGCAACACCTGTGATTGTATAGAATTTCTCACATACCACTTTTCAAATGACAGCCTAGGAGCTACATTAAAAAAACTCACAAAAATGTCTTGTGCTGGAAGGTTTTCTACAAAGCACCGCTGTACGAAAGACACAGAAGTCTACAGAACAATGAATGTGGTGAAAAGGAAGTAGAAATAAACCTGAATGATGAAAGGTGTCGGAACGGTCTCGGATCAGTGTCTTAATATCAACCGCAGAGCTGTCACATCTTACTTTCTACTAGAAGATGCCACCAACCGTGCCAGCTTCCTCTTTCATGTCTATAGAGATGTGGAACACCGCGAGCCGCCGATGTGCTGAAAACATGGGAAATGAGAATTTATTCAGGTAGAAGCATCAAAGCAGAGTGTAAGCTTTATTATTCCCCATTCATTTCATCCTGGAAGAAAAGAGAAGGGGAAGAAAGAGAGGCAGAATTCCCACAAGGACGACTAACGAAGACTGAAACGAAGCATGCACCTGATGAAAAGGTTACGGCGAGTTCTGGATGGTGCGAGACGGGCAGGCAGTCCTGTTTAATCGTTGAGGAACACTCAGTGGGTGGACGGAGGTACCGTGGGAGTCTTTGATCAGGAAGCTCAGGTGATTATGAATAAAACAAAGATGTACTTCTGCTGTGCGCAGTGGACACGAATCAAAAAGGCTCTGTGGTTTCTGGAGATTATACATCGCTCTGAATTTGCTGCAGACTGATCGGCAGTAACGTCCCGTTAAGGATCACGCTGAATGATGGCGATGTGTTTATTCCGCATGCCGACTTTGATGTGGACGTTATGTTAAACGGCCTAATTTGACGAGGCAAAGTCCCTGACAGGCATGGACTTCCTGTGGGAGAAACAACAGGGTTGATTAGCGTGAGATGGAAAAGAGCAGATGTTTAGGATATATAGCACAAACAGACCTGGTCGCAAGTAATTATCAACCCAGGAGTGAATTTAGCTATGGGGTGTGATGTATTATTAAAGAAAAGACATGAGGGAAGCGCCTGGAGTGTCGGCCATGGGGTGAGATGGTGAAATGTAGAGTAGTGTGTGTGTTAAGGAATATGATTTCATCATAGCTTTAATAAGTACAGAAACACATTAATATTGTCATAAACATGACTTAATGTAACTACATTTTTACATTTATGGAGAAAACGTGAATGGTGCAATTCGCCCCTCTGTGATGTGGCCTCTTGATATGGGAGAGTCTTTTCCCTTAATGTTCATAATATGTTTATGATTTTACCATGTTTAAAGGGATTTATTTGTTCACTAGCTTCTCTGCTTCACACTGTGCCTAAACAACACCACTTAACCATGGTTTAAAAAAACAAAAAAAAAAAAAACAAAATCACTGTAACACACCAGGAATTTTTTTAAAATATATTTAAATAGAAAACAGTCATTCTAAATTGTAATAATTTTTCAGGTTTTACTGAAAAATTTGCTTAAATAAATGATGCCTTTGTGAGCATATGAGACACACACCAAAAAATAAAATAAAATACAATAAAATAATAAAATAAAATATAAAATAAAATAAAATAATTCTTCAAAACATTTGAATGGTAATGTACTGTTCAAAAGTATTCTGAGAAATTTTGTGTTCTTCTTTCATTCTGGCCCACAAAATTTAAATACGAAAAAAAAATCATAATACAGTATATTACTATACTATATAATTGATAATATATATATATTTCCCACTAAAATACAATTTTAGTGGGAAAAAAAAACAAAAAAAAAACACTAAATTACCAGAATTCTCTGAATTATGTCTTCTATATATATTAGTATTTAACTTATCTTATGGAAAAACTCTTCATTCCTACATGTCCCTTTGGAAAAACACGGGGGAAAAAAAATCCGGTTCCGTCAGACTCCTTCATTAGCATGATTGTTTACATACAAAATGCAGAACCATATAACTTTAGCTACTCTTTGTTTTATTTGATTATATATTTAGCACCTTAGTTTAATACTATTATGTTGTTTCATATAAACAGATTTTTAATGCAGCTCCACATGCAACACAACCCTGTAACACACTGACCTGCATTCTAGGATAGGATACTCTTCAGTACACAGATGTTCAGATGACAGCAGGAATGAAGATCACTCAACTGAACCGTGTCAATATAATTCAGACCTACTCATGCAGCCAACTGATACACACCTGATAAAATCAATGCATTAGACCACGGCCGGACACAAACACACACTTCATGCCCTCCAGGATTTCTAGAGAGCAGGAGGGGGAAGAAGCCCCAAGCGAAACCTTTCAGGGCATCTAACACCTGCGTGGTGTTTACAGAGAACGGCAGTGAGGAGGAAAAGCGAGAGCCTTAATTAGTGTTTGTGCGAGAAGAAAACCTGCAGCATATGGATAAGATTTCACAACCATATGTTTGTTTTTAGAAACGGCGATAAAAACAGATGTAGCTCATATCTCACCACGCAGAAAACGCCTCCGTGACACATGCCATTCTCTCCTCTCTGGTTCCAGGTTGTTGGTGAGATTCAATTTCTTTACCCACCGCCCTCTTCAAGATAATGATCAGAAGACCACGTCCACCACTGGAAACGTCTCAAGAACTTCCACAAGCTCTGTTTTAAAATATAAAAATGGTAAAAGACAACACAATATAACAACAGACTGTATTACTAGATCTTTTACAATTTTGGACCAATGAGATTCCACTGGGGGCGGAGCTACCCAGTGGAAGGTGGCAACGATTGGTTAAGACAAAAACATGAAAACCTGTTAAGAACGTTAAGGAACCAATGAAGAAAAATGCAAACAACAGAGACAACACAAAGTATTGTGTTGATGTCTTTTTATTTCTGTCAATTGAGCTCAAGTCGCACTAGAAGATAAAGCTCTTTGGATCACTTGCTTATTTCACCATCATAGACACAAACAGTATGTTTGTGTAACCCTGTACAGATGAAAGAACTTCAGAGGAACAAGAAAAAAGGCCAGATATGGAACATTTCACTCTGAACTCCCAATGACAGCTCTGTCAATGAAGAAAGGCTATCTGTGAGCGAAGAAAAAATCATTACCAAATGTGTGACAGAGCTGTCAGGTGAAATGTGGGTAATACTGTAGTGTGAACTTTCCACTGGCATTTAACTGAGTGAATCTCACAGTGTGACGCTGCATAACTGTGTCATCCAGCAAAACTCTTTTTATAGGCACATAAAGGAACGAATGATAGGCCAGTCAAAGGTTTTTTTCCTTTTACACATGTTTGCCGGAAATAACCCGCCAGATAAAATGTAGTCTGACCGTCTATTTGTCATTTTACTAATAAAACATACATCTATACATTCAGTGAGTTCAGATTTAGTTCCTTCATAGACAATTATGCTGTGCACTTGCTAAAGTGCTAAAGTGTAAAGTGTTTCTTTGATGTTTTGGTCCTGAGCCCTTTCAGAGACACTTGTTTTATTGCCCACAAGGCAAAAATAAAAAGTCTGACCACTCAGTAAAGTAACAGATCCACTCTCCTCACCAAACACATGATTGAAACACAGATGCAAAAGCTGGAGCGCAAAAGCTGCAGGATGACTTCCACAACGCACTTTAATTTTTAATACTGAAGGTTTGGAAGACACCATTGCTTAAAGTGCTCTACTTTCTGTAATTCTAAACCCTAACATTTGGTTTTAGCCTTACTTTTTTGTTTGTTTGTTCAAGACTTTTTCTATGCAACACTTTTCCTCTAGTCCAAACTTCTGGAAGCTGCTATGTTGTTTAACAGCTATAAACAAGCCAGGTCAAATTGATTTGTATATACACATTGTTTCAAAGCAGCTTTATAGAAAATCATTATGTTAAGATTTATAGATTAAGGTTTAAGGTTAATATTTTACTACCTTCAAGCCTTGTACGACAACACAGTTGAAGTCAAAAATTTTAGATACACCTTGCAGAGTCTGTAAAATGTTAATTATTTTACAAAAATTAGAGGGATCTTTTTTTTTTTTTATTTAGTACTAACCTGAATAAGATATTTCACATAAAAGACATTTACATATAGTCTATAAAAGAAAATACTAGCTGAATTTATAATCGAAGAGAATTAATTCTTAATACTGTTGTTACCTGAATGATCCACAGCTGTTTTTTTTTGTTTGTTTGTTTGTTTGTTTTTGTTTTTGTTTAGTGATAGTTGTTCATGAATCCCTTGTTTGTCCTGAACAGTTGTCCTGCCTGCTGTTCTTCAGTAAAATCCTTCAGGTCCCACAAATTCTTTGCTATTTCAGCATTTTTGTGTATTTGAACCCTTTCCAACAATGACTGTATAATTTTTAGATCCAACTTTTCACACTGAGGGACTCATATGCAGCTATTATAGAAGATTCAAACACTCACTGATGCTTCAGAAGAGAAAACGATGCATTAAGAGCCTTAATTAATTTGAAGATCGGGGTAGATTTAACTTATTTTGTCTTATGGGGAACATGCAAATATCTTCTGTAGCATCAGTGAGCGTTTGTAATCTTCTGTAATACTTGCATACGAGTCCCCCAGTTGTCCTCAGTGTGAAAAGTCAAGTTCAAATACACAAAAATGCTGAAAAACTAAAGAATCTTTTCTGAAGAACAGCAGGCAGTTTACTCACCCTCATGTCATCAAAGATGTAGATGAGTTTGTTTCTTCATCAGGACAGATTTGAAGAATTTAATTTGTTGAAGTTTTGGAAAAAATTACATCACTTGCTCACTAATGGATCCTCTGCAGTGAATGGGTACCATCAGTAAGAGAGTCCAAACAGCTGATAAAAACAAAACAAAAATCCACAAGTAATCCACACCACTACAGTCCATCAATTAATTTCTTATGAAGTGAAAAGTTGGATGTTTGTAATAAATGTCACAAGTTAAAATGTCACAAGACATTTTAACTTTAAACCATCACTTCTAGACAAAACACTAGTCTATAATTCATAATAATGCTTCCTCCAATGAAAAAGTCCATCCTCTGCTGTCTGTTTTAGACAGTTTTCACAATGCTGCATCTGCGCATATTTCTCTCCTGATTCAGACAAGATGCCTTTTTCTCTGAAGAAAACAATATGGATAAAGGACATGCATTTTAGCTAGAAGTTGTGCATTACTGTGATGTTTTCACAGCTGTTTGAACTCTCATTCTGACGGCACCCATTCACTGCAGATGATCCATTGGTAAGCAAGAGTTGCAATTTTCTCCAAATCTTCGACAAAGTAATTACATTTTTGATGGCCTGAGAATGAGTAAATAAAAAGATGGACAACTATCTTTTCAACGTCAATGGAACATGTCAGTGACCTGATTTGAAACGCTATTCAACTCGGTCTAGAGTCATTCAACATGCCACATAAATAGGTTGCTTATGAGAAGCACTTCTGACACTCACAGTTAATTCCAGTGGAGCTTGACATTAGCTTATAGCTAATAACTCAATCCTTTTATGAAAAAAAAAAAAAAAAAAAAAAAAAAAAAATGAACAGAACACACAAATATTTTCTATCTCATTCCAATGCATTCTACAATCTACAAAAGGCATATGCAATTCTTGTATCACACATATGCAACTCAAAGTCAGAATTTCCACCCAAGTTCCCAAGGCCAACTTTAAATGGAATTCTGTGACAGAATTGTAACTTTCTGAATGCAATGTATATATTCGTATGACGCCTAAAATTTTAATATTTTGGGCTGCAAAATTACCAAGTCAATAGAAGGTTTTCACGACGCATCATCAGTCGGCCATGTTGGAGAACTGAATGTAAACAATGCCACTGAACTGGTTGAAACTTGCATATTTTGCTGATTATTGCTGTTGAAAATGGTTAATTATTGTCATGTTTTGGGATGTACTAATCGGTCAGACCAGAAAAAACATTTGGAGTACTATAAATTGCCAAAAGTGTTAACAAATCTAAGAGAAGAGTGCAAAAAAAAAAAAAATGTTGGAGGAACAAAAGGTGTTTGTGGATGGCCAAACTGAACCAGAAAATCATGACAACATTCGTGTTTGTTCTTATTGTTTCCAGTCAGGTGGGTAAAATATTTGGGTAATATGTTAATAAATACTGTTTGTACGTATCTTTACCACCCATTTCCTTTAGTTTGTCAAAATATTACAAAATACAAGTCCTTCTCTATATGATTTAGCATAAATTAGCAGAACAACGCACTGTACATTAACTATGCAATCCATGCTGTTGTTTATATCCGAGTATCGCCAATATAGCCACGTATCCGGGTAGCTGACCAAATTGTGACATGAGTGCAATAGAGAAAGCGAGGAAAATTACCTCAATCAACTCACCTATATTTTCTGTTTAAAACACCAATATACATCATCACTCATACTTACAATACGTAAATTAACCCTGTCAAAACAGAGCACAGCAAAATTAATTTCCTATTAATTAAAGCCGAAAGAGTTGTTGAGAGTCGAGTCGGAGGAAACACAATTAACAAGCATTTCCGATGCCCAGCATTGGCAGGCAAATAAAACACAATTATACCAGCGTTAATTATTCATCGGTAGGAAATAATGCTGGAATTACCCTGCTTTAACCTGACTACTGCTTAATTGTGTTCCAAAACCTCGTTATCTCCAAAGAGGTAAATAAGAATGTGATTACAACTCATCAGCGCTGGTTTGTGTGGCCTCTCCAGGGCTGAGTGTCATCAATGTTCGTTAGGTAATGAGCAGTGATTGGTATGAAATTACTTCTTCACCTCGTCTGTCTTCTGCATGGCGCTTTATGCATAATTAGCAGTGCATGACTGCCAAGGCAGCATCACAAGAAGAATCATCACACAGTGGAAGAGAAAACAAGCGCACTGCTAACTGTGCAGCATGCTGTATCAGTTCACAATATGCAACCTGTAGCAATATACTGCATGTTTAATTCAAAGATGTTTATAACACCTGGAAAAGCTATCCATTAGCAGTCCTTTTAATGGCTGTTGTTTTCGCTCATGGGTGCTGAAAAGGTAGAGATAAATGTTAAATTGAGATGATTTCAAGCTTTTAAAAATAAAATAAAATAAAATAAAATAAAATAAAATAAAATAAATCTCCTTGACCAGTTAGTTAAATACAGACAATTAAAAAAAAGTTATTAAAATAAAAAAGTATAGTTATTTAGTATTTATCAATTTCCAATTTCATTAAGTTAAATTAATTTCAAGCTTAAGAGCCTAATAAAAAAATAAAATAAAACTACATAAAATATACCCCTCTTTTACCAATGAGGTCAATACAGAATTAAAAATGTACTTAAATACTATTTCATAAAGTTAATTAAGATCAATCTTTTAAGAGCCCTATAAAATAAATAAAATGAATATATATATGAATATATATATATATATATATATATATATATATATATATATATATATATATATATATATATATATATATATATATATATATATTATTTTTTAATTTTTTTTCTTTTCTCAAAATATTTAAATTCAAATTCATTTTCAAGTAAGGTTTCATATAACATTTCTCAGGCAAATTTAATATATATTTCAACTAAACTATTAAAATAATGTGGCAAACATTATTAGGACAGGCACAATCATTTAAAAGAAAGACTGTTAATTTTTATGCAAAAATATTAGTTTTGGCAGGCTGATTAAATGACGCATTGAAAGCAGATGTGAAGAACTGGAAGCATCAACTGCAATTTGTCATGCTAGAAACGAAAGGTCAAACTGAGTGCACTGCACCAAGCAATATGGGATTTCTCGCATTACATTTTAGCAAACGCAGCGTGTCATCAGGGTATTCCATGTAAACAGAGAGTTTGCACACTGTGCACAGAGGAGGATATATAAAACAATAGCCGCCGGCATACAGAGCTAGTGCAGCCCGATTAAGAGCGGGCTGTGGGAATTTAACTATATGCCTGACTAAACACATGAATGTTTAGTCTAGACTTAAAGAGATCATCTTAGGAGCCACAGAAGAAAATGCTCTTCCTCCCCTAGTGGGTTTAGAAGTTTCTGGCACAAAAAGGCGAAAGGCATATTTGCACAGGACGATCCCTCGTGCTGCACCTGCTGCCCTGAACTGATGTAGTCTGATCACAAAAAACATGAGACAGAGAATCAGACTTCATATCCGATCGTTGATTTATTCAACAATGAATGCACTATCCATGAATTCATCATTTAAGTGAATGAGCACAGCTACACTGCCTTTGATCTCCCTGAAAGCCTCATAACGTAAATGGATTTCAGAGGGGATGTGATGTTGTTATGGATTGTTTCAGGATATGCACATGAGAAGTGGCTCTTGTCCATATGCAGTAAGTGTGTTTTCGCCTTTAAGTTTGCTGCTGATATTCAATGATCACAATGACCCTCAACACTTGGTATGGTCTATTGAACTTCACTGAAGATCTTTTGAAATAAAAACCTTTTTATAAAGACAAACAATAACTTAATAATCCAAAACACCTCATTGCATGATACAACTGACTTTATTTCTCAGAACTGCAAGTTAATGTCTGGCAATTCTGACTTTATAACTCTCAATTGCTGGTTCATATCTTACAATTCTGAGAAAAAAGTCAGAATTGCTTTAAAAAAGTCAGAATTGCGAGAGATAAACGCACAATTGTGAAAAAGAAGTCAGAATTGCGAAATTCAAACTTACGTTTGTGAGGAAAAAAGTCAGAATTGTGAGTTATCATCTTGCAATTCTGGCTTTATTTCTTGCATTTGTGAGTTTATAATCACAGAATTTCTGAGGGAAAAAGTCAGAACTGCAAGATATCTGAGGAAAAAGTCAGAACTCGAATTTGTAAGAAAAAAGTCAGAACTGCAAGATTGAAACTCACGTTTGTGAGAAAAAAAATCAGGATTGCGAGATATAAATTCACAATTGCAAAAAGAAAGTCAGAACTGCGAGATATTGCAAGTTTGTATTTCGCAGTTCTGACTTTTTTCTCGCAATTGTGAATTTATATCACAATTCTGAGAAAAAAGCAGGAATTGTGAGATTCAAACTCGCGTTTGTGAGAAGTCAGAATTGTGAGTTTTTATCTTGCATTTCTGACATTATTTCTTGCATTTGTGAGTTTATATCACAGAATTTCTAAGGAAAAAGTCAGAACTGCAAGATATAAACTCACAATTGCAAAAAAAAAGTCAGAACTGCGAGATATTGCAAGTTTGTATCTCACAGTTCTGACTTTTTTCTCGCAACTGAGTTTTTAATCACAATTCTGAGAAAAAAGTAGGAATTGTGAGAAAAAAAAAGTCAGAACTGTGAGATACAAACTCGCGTTCGTGAGAGAAGTCAGAATTGAGTGTTTTTATCTTGCAATTCTGACATTATTGCATTTGTGAGTTTATATCAGAATTTCTGAGGAAAGTCAGAACTGCGAGATACAAACTCATAATTGCAAGAAAATGTAAGAACTGCGAGATACTGCAAGTTTGTATCTTGCAGTTCTGACTTTTTTCTAACAGTTGTGAGTTTATATCAGAACTGCAAGATACAAACTCGAATTTGTGAGAAAAAAGTCAGAACTGCGAGATACAAACTCACATTTGCGAGAAAAGTCAGAACTACAAGATTGAAACTCAGATTTCTGAGAAAAAAAAAAAATCAGGATTGCGAGACAAACTCACGATTGCAAGAGTAAAGTCAGAACTGCGAGAAATTGCAAATTTGTATCTCACAGTTCTTTTTCTCGCATTTATGAGTTTATATCACAATTCTGAGAAAAAAGTAGGAATTGCGAGAAAAAAAAAGTCAGAATTGCGAGATTCAAACTTGCATTTATGAGAAAAAAGTTAGAATAACGAGTTTTTATCTTGCAGTTCTGACTATTTCTTGTATTTGTGAGTTTATATCACAGAATTTGAGGAAAAAGTCAGAAATGATATAAGATATAAGATATAAGCTCACAATTGCAAGAAAATGTGAGAACTGCGAGAAACTGCAAGTTTGTATCTCGCAGATCTGACTTTTTTCTAACAGTTGGGAGTTTATATCAGAACTGCGAGATGAACTCACATTTAAGAAAAAAGTCAGAACTGCGAGATACAAACTCAATTGTGAGAAAAAAGTCAGAATAACTAATTTTTTATCTTGCAATTCTGACTTGATTTCGCAATTGTGAGTTTATATCACACAATCCTGAGGAAAAAAAGTCAGAATTGCGAGACTCAAACTCACGTTTGTGAGAAAAAAGACAGAACTGAGTTTTTATTTTGCAATTCTGACATATTTTGCATTTGTGAGTTTATATCAGAATTTGAGGAAAAAGTCAGAACTGCGAGATACTGCAAGTTTGTATCTCGCCGTTCTGACTTTTTTCTAACAGCTGTGAGTTTATATCATAACTGCAAGATACAAAGTCGAATTTGTGAGAAAAAAGTCAGAACTGCGAGATACAAACACAACTGCGAGAAAAAAGTAAAAACTGCAAAATTCAAACTCACGTTTGTAACTTTAACTGTGACTTTATATCACGCAATTCTGACTTAATTCACAATTGCGAGTTTATATCACGCAATCTTGAGAGATTGACTTTATTTCTCAGAATTGTACGTTTACATCTCACAATTCATACTTTATAATTTGCAATTGCGAGCTTATATCTGAGAAAAAAAGTCAGAATTATGATATAAAAAGTCATTGTATTATTTTTTTTTTATTCAGTGGCGGAAAAGGGCTTCCACACTTAGGCCTCTGTACTGGTATGAAGTTGAGTTTTCGTAATTCAAACAAGTTTACCGTTTGAACCGGTCTAAGCACTAATCTACACTAAATAAACAGCCAAGTAAATTGATTTTAGGTGTGCAAAACAGCTTGCAAATAACATATAATCCATAAGTTGATATCATACACAAGTATCATTACAGTATAAACTATAACGGGCCTATTATAAAACATCTGTTCCAGCTAAAAAAAGGGAAGGAAATAGTAATGAAAAAACAAATACTCTACCATTCAAAAGCTTGGAGTCACATTTATAATGTTACGAAAAATTTCTGTTTCGAATAAATGCATTATTTTAAACTTGATTAAAGAATCTGAAGAAAAGATAGACATGGTTTCCTCAAAAATTTTAAGCAGCACAACTGTTTTCAACATTGATGATAAATGTTTCGGCAGCAAATCAGCACAACAGAATGATTTCTGAAAGATCATGTGATGCTGAAGACTGGAGTAATGATGCTGAAAATTCAGATTTGCTTCAAAACATAAATTACATTTTAAAACATATCCAAATTGAAAAGTTATTTTTAACTGTAATAATATTTTACAATATTATTCTTGGACATATAAATGAAGTTGGTGAGCACAAGAGACTTTTGAACAGTAGTGTATAATATGATTGTTCCACTAAAGGCACAACTGGCTCACGTTTAAATGCTCTAGATTGAGCAACTTCTTCCCAGAACCATAATCTGATAACAGGACGTGTTGCTGTAACGGTCGGAGCTTGTTAAGCAGCCTGATTCTATAGGAAGCAGAGGGGAATCTGTCAGAGATCAGCTCCTGGAAGAGCAGACATAAGGTCAACCAGAAAATGTCAAATGTGTTTACCCTCAAGAAGCTGTCAGATTACTGCCAGTTCATCATAAACACTGCAGCTTCCACAACATATTAAATTATGTCAGGCTTTCTGTACTGTCTGTGTCACTAGATCAAATGGTATTAATACAAAATGGTACAGAGGCTTTAATTACGGGTTTGAGGCAGACAGAAAGAACAGTCCGACCAAAAACAAAAAAATGACAGTTTACTCACAAAGGGCGAACTGTTGAAGAATATCACCGCTATTACATGAGGGCTGCAACAAACAATGAACAAACAATGAACAATACATTTATTACTCTATTTATTAATGTTAGTTAATAAAAATACAGTCATTCATTGTTCATGTTCAGTTCACAGTGCATTAACTAATGTCAACAAACACAACTTGTGATTTTAATAATGCATTAGTAAATGATGATTTATAAATGCTGTAAATATATTGTTCATTCTTAGTTCAGGTTACCTAAATATTAAAAAAATACTGGAGGGGGTTGGGGGGGCTATCTGAAAAATTGCAAAATATTTAAAACCTAAAACATCTGTTTTCTAGTTAAATATATTTTGAAATGCAATTTTTCCCTGTGATGACAATCCTGATTTTTTAGCATCATTACTTCAGTCTTCAGTGTCAGATGAACCTCAAAAATCACTTTTATATTCTGATTTACTGCTAAAAATATGTTTATTATTAACATTAATGTTAAAAACTATTATTTTTCAGGATTCTTAGATGAGCAGAAAGTTCAAATGAACAGTGTTCAAATCTTTTGAAGCACTATAAATTATCAACAGTCACTTTTGATCCATTTAATAAATCTTTGCTGAACAAAAGCAGTGTTACAAATAAAATAAAAATAACAAAATAAATTAAATAAATTGATTTAAATTAAAATAATAATAAAAAAATAAAAAAAATAATAAAATAAAATAAAGTTTAGAACTTTTGATTAACGTATGTTGATTCTGTGACATGCTCTTGACAGGTTTCACGACAATCGTATAATACATTCTCACATGCTACAGTAACACAAAGAGAAAGCAAAAAGTGAGTTAATTCAAATAGTCTTTAAACATTAATGGCAGCAGTGAAGACTTTCGTGCTTTCTGGGTATGAAATCGATACAATAGTTTTTGTTGTTGTCCCAATGACAAATGGAGCAGATATGAGCCGACTGAGTGAGATGAATCTCTGTGCAACCCGAGCCAATTATCCTCCATCTGTGCCAGAACGCGACCGTGCCCGACCCGCTTCATACCTCGGATTCTGTCTAACAGATGAGAAATCCACGTTTGTGCGTCACAGAGGCACCGCCGTGACCTATGATCCCACCTGACACGGACTGAATCAAGAGCCTTTCTTATTAGCATGAAAAGTGGAGGTTCAGAGGAGAGCGCCACCTACGAGCGGCCCATTTATCACACGACTACAAGAGTTAAACGGCCGGCGATCGATAGGACAGGAGTTAAGAGCAAGCAGGGGGTGCTGAATGTCATCATTTTAATGAAATATAGATTTGGGTCTATTAAACAGCTTGCTGGTCGTGTATGAGAGAGTGGTGCTCTTTCTCGCGGCTAAATAAAGCCATCCATTAAAGACGAAAGAAATCGATTGCGGGTGAAACTAACACTCACCTCTCTGATGTGAGCACAGTTTTGCCCTGGTCTGGATAATAGATCAAGGTTAGGTAAGAAGCACAACGGGCGCTGTGGGTTTTGGCGAGGCCGACGTTATCAGACGCAAGGGTGAACGTGTTGTAGCCCGGTCTCGCAGTTTCCTCAAGGTTTTCCCGTCTGTTCTGAAATTTCATGTTCGTTTGCTTTACCTCGGTTACCTTGTGTGTGTATTTCTTTTCCAGAACACAAAAGATGATATTTTAAAATGACGCTGTGGTCCAAAAAAAAAAAAAAAAAAAAAAAAAAAAAAAAAAAAAATCGGTAACTTTAAAAGGTACCAGTAAGTAACTTTCAGATTATTTAAATTTAATCAAATAAATAATAATAATTAAAAAAAAAAAATTGGAATAATTAAGATTTCTTATTTGATCAAAAATACAGCAACAAGTAATATTGTGAAATAATATTACAATTAAAATAACTTTGTTTTTAATATATTGTAAAATGTAATTTATTTCTGATGCAAAACTGAATATTCCGTCTTCAGTGTCACATGATCCTTCAGAAATCATTATAATATTCTGATTTGATGCTCAAGAAACGTTTACTATGATTTTCAGTGTTGAAAAGAGTTTAATATTTTGGCGGAAACTGTGATCTATTTTTTTTTTTAATGTGAGATTATTTGATGAATAGAAAGTTCAGAAGACCAGCATTTATTTATTTTTTTTTTTTTAACATTATTAAATGTTGCTGTCACCTTCGATCAGTTTGATGCATTATTGCTAATAAAAGTTTGAATTTATTATTGCAATTAAAAAAAAAAAAGGTTTTCTATTTCAATACATTTTTAAAAACAAATTTCCAGGATTCCTTTATAATTTTTTATAAAATTATGAAAAACAGTATTTGTTTGAAATAGTAAATACATTTATTTTTCAAACTATTTCTGCTGTTTTTGACCCATTTAATGCTTAATAAAACTTTTTTTTTTTTTTTCTTTGAGTGGTAGTGTATATTTTATTTAATCAGAACAATCAAGAAAAGTTTAGATTTTATACTACTTCTATATTATAAATATTATAACTATTTGTTTTCTTTCTTTAATTGCTGCTCAATTATTATTGATATTTAAAACAGTTTGTTATGCTTAATAGTTTTGTGGAAATCCCATATACTGACAGTCAAAATTGAAGTGGCGGGGGGGATTAAACCAATAATAATAATAAAAATAAATAAATAAAAATATCTCAAAAATATTAAGCAGCAAAAACTGTTTTCAACACTAATAACAAGAATTATTAAAAATTAAGCACCAACAATAATGACTGATAATAATTAAGCAGCAAATCAGCATATTAGAATGATTTCTGAAGGATCATGCGATACTGAAGACTGGAGTAATGATGCTGAAAATTCAGATTTGCATCACAGGAATAAATTACATTTTAAAATATATTCAGAAAAAAAACATATAAAATTGTAATAACATTTGACAATATTACCATTTTTACTGTATTTCTGTTTAAATAAATGCAGAATTGGTGAGCATAAGAGATATCATTCTTTTAAAAACATTTAAAAAAATCATAATTATTCCAAGTGTTTTATCAGTAGTGTTTTCCTACAGAAGTAAGTCATACAATTGGAATGACATGAGGGTGAGTAAACGATTTTCATTTTTGAGTGATCTATCCCGTTAAAGCTATCAGGTAAGGGTTATGATCAAAAAACACAAACAGCTGAGTAGAAAATCAAGCATCCATGTTTAAAGCATGTAGACATTTATATGAAAAATGAGAAGTGACGACTGCAGCTGAAGCTCATTCATTACCTTGATATGATGCAGTTGGTACATGATCACCAAAATGCTTCAACGTGCAGAACGGCTGTCTCCAGTTTAGGCATAAATGGATTGAATTCATTGACCCATCATGCCTTGTGTCAATGGAAAAAGCTGCTGGTGGTGATTTAATATGGTGAAATTTTCTTCAGACCTCTTTGTGCCAATATTGGCTCATCGATTAAGGGCTGTTGTTGGCCATGGTGGGCATCCCTCTGTGTCCATTTCCAATGGATTCTTCCAACATCATAAAGTGCATGAAGCACACATTGCTGTCATAGCTCTTCAGCTTGCTGACCTCAGTTCCACAGACCTGTCGGAAGGTTCACAGAATTATTGCATAGACAGAAAATCAGGAAAATCAGGAAAGCAAGTGAAAAATTAAATAATAAAAATAAAAACATCGTAATAAATGTTTCTTAAGCAGCATATCAGAATTATTTCTGAAGGTTCGTGTGACACTGAAGACTGGGGTAATGATGCTGAAAATTCAGCTTTGCATCACAGAAATAAATTACATTTTAAAACATATTCAACAGAAAACGAATATTACAGTTTTTACTGTAAGCATAAGAGACTTTACAACATTTTAAATAAGCAAATAAATACCTACCAACCCCAAACTTTTAAAGGGTAGTATTATTTAAATAAACACTATGTTTTACTCCCCATCTGCACTGTAAGCACCCCAGTGAGACAAAACTACAACACTCCCATTACAGACTCATGGAGTGTGCAGTCATCATAACAGCAGCATCATTCACCTGCAGAGCAAACACAGAAGTGGCAGCTGAACAGTTTGTGGTATCTAATGCTCCTGTATGGTACAGATGCCCCTGAGTGTTCTTTCAAATGACAAAAGTGAAAACATACAGTACCATGAAACATATTAGAAGCATCTCTCCAGAGGTTCAATCATGCTACATGATAACATGTCAGAGGTCATGTCTCGTGAATGGCTTTTACAGCCCATCGTCTGGTCAGTGAAAGCACACAGCCTGTTTTTAAGTGGAATAAATGGCTTTTTAAAAGCCATCCGGACAGATGACACTAACATCTGTGTGACATGGACACATTTCATAACGGATCTTTCGTTTTTTTTTCTAACATGCACTCACACAAGTACATGACTTCACAGCAACAGTCACAGAACATCTACAGTGGGCTTATAAATAAATGCACAAATCTAAAATTTTCAATACAAAAACCTGCATCACATTCACAAACCACCTCCAATCCGATGCAACCAGTGCCAGTAATAGTCATTCTTTTAATACACTTCCTTTTTTTTTTAGTAAATTCTTAATTTATTATATATTTCTCCTTATTCAAAAAATATCACTATTTGCCTGTGCAATTAATGTCTGGCAATTAATGTCTGTGCAATTTTTTTTTCAGATATCTGCATATTTTCTGTAAGTAATTAATCAAATCATTATGAAATGATGGAGAAGAGCACTTAATCAGGCATATATGCTGTATCGTTTAAAAGTTTTAATAACTGATAATAATTAAGCAGCAAATCAACATGATTTCTGATTAATTGATTAATGATTTCTGAAGGATCATGTGACACTGAAGATTGGAGTAATGATGCTGAAAATTCAGCTTTGAATCACAAGAATAAGTTAATACTTTTTTCAGCAAGGCTTAATTATTATCAGTTATTATTATTGTTGCTGAACTATTAATAATGGTTCTTATTTTAAATGTTGAAAACACCTTTTGCTGTTTAATATTTTAGAGGAAATTATTTATAAGGATTATTTTGATTTAAAAAAAAATACTGTAATTTGTAATTTTTTTTGAGAAATTAATACCCTTTTAGACAATATATTAATCAAATCAGTCAGTAAGATTATTATTCTTATTATTTTATTTTATACTGTAATAATATTTCACAGTATTATAGTTCTTTATGTTCACCAGGACTGTTTATTTGACTAAAACTAGAGTAAAAACTGTAAAAATGTTAAATATTATTATAATTTAAAACAACTGTTTTATGTTGTAATATGTTTTAAAAGTAATTTATTTCTCTGATGTAAACCTGAATTTTCAGCTTCAGTTACTCTAGTCTTTAGTGATCCTTGATCAGAAATCATTCTAATGTTTGATTTGTTGCTCAAGACGCATTTCTAAATATTATCAATAATGAAAACCATTTAATTTTATAAATAGTATAATATTATTAACAGTATAAAGGTCAAATGTCAATTTAATGCATTCTTGCTCACCAAGGCTGCATATTTGATCAAAACTCTGGTAAAAACAATGTTGTGAAATATTACTACAATTTAAAATAACTGTTGCAACAATTTAATAAATAAAACAATTTATTCCTGTGATGAAAAACTGAATTGTTAGCATCATTACTTCGTCTTCAGTGTCACACGATCCTTCAGAAAACATTCTAATATGCTGATTTGCTGCTCAAAAATATTTCTTATTATTAACGTTGAAAGCAGTTGTGCTTCTTAATATTTCTGTGGAAACAGTGAAATTTTTTTTTCAGGATTTATTTGATATAGAAATCTTTAACATTACAAATGTCTTTATTTTGACTTAATTTAATACATTATTGTTGATAAAAATGTATTAATTTCTTTCAAAGAAAATCATACTGACTGCAACAGTAGTACTGTATATAATGTTGAATGCATTTGTATCATTTTAAAAAGCTGAATGCATGCTATTCAGAATTCCACTGCGCAAATGCAATGTTTTGGTGTATTTGTAGCATTACCTGATTTACACAGCTACTCGGGTGCTACATAAACACTATCAGTGGTTCAATCCCCCCTTAGTCCTAACACACACACAAACAGAAGTTTCATCTGTCAAAAGGTTTTAAAGGCTTTGATGTGTAAGTATTTAGCAGCTCTTAAACTAAGTCCATCTAAACCCCGCTAGCTCGCTTCATCTCTAAATTGACATCCTCTTCCAATGGGGAAGAGCCTCAGAGTAAGGCGGCTGATAAAGAGAAAGCATGTGTCAACCATTACAAGTCATCCTTTGGCACTGTGCAACACACTAGCAGCAACAAGCCTGAAGCGGAACAAGATTCAGCGTTGCAAAGGTCAGCTAGTGATTGCGTTTAATTGCGACCTGCATTACCTCTCATCGGAGCTTGTTATTACATCAAAACATAAAAATAATAGGCGATATTTCTAAAAATAATAGCTGCACATCATGGCTAGCGACTGACACTGGCTGGTGACAGGTGACAGCGGCTGCTTCTTAATGACCCGCACAAGAGGTGGTGACAGCGCCCTGCAATTCAACACATTATCATGCAATTACAAGCCAAAATAAGTACAAACGCTTGACTTGTTACATGCATTCATCATTATGCAGACAAAACTTGAAATCTGTTACAGTCTAATAGCTGAAAGAACTCACTCATGTCAGAGGAGAGAACTGATATGTGAGCTAATTTAACAAGCAGATATGTTCGTCTGACAGCATGCAGCATATGGCAAATAAACAGCCTGGTTTGTTTTTTTTTTTTTTTTTTTTTTTTTTTTTTTCGTCTTGGTTTGAATGTGGAAAGCAGGCTGACACCTGTCGCTTGTTTATTCATACAGCACAGAACCAGCTTCTACGGACCTGTAATTATATGTCTGGCACATAAATCATTCTTTGGAATTGGTTATTTTAAAATGATTTGTTGAAGCGATCCACTGATTCACTAAAACAGAGTTTAAAAATCAAATGGTCAAAATATCCTAGACCAGCATAAGAGTTTACAAACCTGTAAACACTAACACATGTAGAAATTTACATTTACTTAAATGAACAAAGACCATTTAAGATTTTGGTATAATACTAATGCATTATCTAATAAACTGAATGCTAATTGTAATGAAAAACATCTAATTTTCTCCTACTTACACCACAAAATGAATGAATGGGATGCATTTAGAAAAATGCAGTAAAATGTAGTGCACTTGTACCTTCAATTTAATGTCAGCAGATTTGTCCTGTGCGTCGGTACAGATGGAAGATGGTTTATTGCTTCTCCTTGCATCTCATATTTGTAGGTCACTTTGGATAAAAGTGTGATCTAAATTAATGAATTCAAATGTAAGTTGTTAGAGAAGGAACACGGCTCACAGTTAAAGGAGAAATACTGTGCATCAAAACATGCAACACTAATTACAAAAGATATTTGCATTTCTGCGATAGCACTGCCTGAACAGCAGCTCAACAAATCACCTTGTGGTTGTGTGTGTGAGTGTCTTGATTTAGCTATTCTTTGGGGATAAATTAGTAAGATTAATCTGACAAAACATTCCCTTGGAGACATTCTCAAAGGTGAAAATGATTTATAAATTACCTCTTTTTGTGTTTTGTACTCTTTTAGTCAAAGCAAAGTCAGGGTAAGTCTGTATTAATTATAATTAGCTTTATTTTTTCTTCGTTTAAACATTGTAAACATATATGCAAGTAAACGGGTATGTTTTTAGGACATCCTCAGGTTTGGACTAAATGACAAATGCCCATACATATTAATCTCATTGTGTTTTGCTGATAACCTTTGTTGTGATTAATTCGGTCAGCTGGAAGAGACTGTTTACTTTCAGGCAAGACCAAACAGGTCCCGTGCCAACAAAAGCTGCAGGTCTGAGAGTGTCTGTGTGTTAGATAGAGGTCTGTATGAGTGGTCTCACCTCGTTGAAGCTCTCATTCAGCGAAGGGGCGTCCTATCGATGTTCCCCGTCAATCCGTCTGGAAAGCTCAGCTGGTGGGTAAGAGGTTCCCAGCGTGAGCCTGGAGAAGAATTGTCCATGCGCTTCACTAATTCGTATCGTGATCAGAGACACAGACTTGCATGCGAGGTTACCAGAGTGACGGAAAAATAATGAGAAATTCTGTTCTAGATCAGTGAACACAGATAGCATGAAAATTCATTAAACACTCAATTTGTTATGATATAGGTATGACCAAAGCTATGCCCAGATACAGGAGTGGGATATCATCTCATAAAACAGCTATAGAGATAAATAGAATGATAGATGGAATGATAGCTAGATATAACGATAGACTGACAGATTGACAGACTGACAGACCGACCAACAGAACAACAGACAGAACGACAGAGACAGAATGAAAGCCAGACAGATAAATAGAAGGAAAGAGAGGCAGAGACAGACAGAATGAAAGACAGACAGCCAGACAGATAGATAGAATGAAAGACAGACAGACACAACAAAAGACAGACAGAACAACAGATGGACAGACACCACAAAGATAACCAGACAGAATGAAAGACAGACAGACAGAACAAAAGACAGCCAGATAGAATGAAAAACAGACAGACACAGAATGAGAGACAGTTAGAAAGATCGATAAAATTAAAAGACAGATGGGACAGGTCAGGCGGACAGAATGGCAGATAGAGAGAGAGAGAGAGAGAGAGAGAGAGAGAGAGAGAGAGAGAGAGAGAGAGAGAGAGAGAGAGAGAGAGAGAGAGAGAGAGACAGACAGACAGATCAACAGACGGACAAACTGAAAGACAGAATAAAACACAGACAGATCAAACAACAGATAGACAGATCGACAGACAGAATGAAAGACAGAGACAGATAAATGGAATGAAACAGACAGATAGACAGACAGATAAAAAGATAGAATGAGTGACAGAAAAATACCAGACAATGAACAGGACGACAGACAAACAGACAGCCAGACAGACAGACAGCTGGAGATAGACAGGATTAAAGACAGACAGACAGAACAAAAGATAGACAGACATATCAACATAATTACAGACAGACAAACAGATAGAACAACTGACAGAATAACAGATAGATAGAACAACAGATGGAAAGACAGATAGCTAGATAGACAGACAAACAGAACAACAGATGGACATACACCAGACAGAATGACAGACAGACAGAGATAGAATGAAAGACAGACAGAAAGAACAAAAGATTGACAGCTTGACAGAATAACAGACAGACAAATAGACAGACAGAACAACAGATGGACAGTGACAAATAGACAGACCGACAGATAGACAGACAGAACGAAAGACAGATATAATGAAAAACAGACAGACATAGAACGACAGACGGACAGAATGACAGACAGTTAGATCGATAGAATGAAAGACAGACAGAATGACAGACAGATAGACAGAAAGAACAATGGACAGATAGAACAACAGATGGACAGAATGATAGAATGAAAGACACAGTCAGATAGAACAACAGACGGACAGAATGACAGACAGAATAAAAGACAGACCGATCAATATAATTAAAGACAGACAGACAGACAGACAGAATAAAAGACAGACAGAACAAAAATGGACAGAATGACAAAATTAAAGACAGAACGAAAGACAGTCAGATAGAACAAAAGATGGACAGAACGACAAAATTAAATAGACAGAAAGAACAATAGACAGAGAGATAAAGAGACAGAACGACAGATGGACAGAAAAACAGACAGTATGAAAGACAGACAGAACAACAGATGGACAGAACAACAGACAGAATGAAAGACAGACCAATCAACAGAATGAAAGACAGACAGAGAGATAGATAGAATGAAAAACAGATAGAAAAAAAAAATAGACAAATATAAACACAGAGAACAGATAAATACATAGAACGACAGACACCAGACAGATAGATTGCTAGAACGATGGACAGAAGGACAAATAGATAGACAGAGAGAAAGACAGACTGAACAACAGACAGATAGATAGCCAGACAGATCAAGCGGACAAAGATGACATACAAAAACAACCGAATTATATTTTTCAAAACAAAAGCAATATATGGCTAGTTTATGCTTTATATTGTGTTTATTTTATGTTATTTGACTTTTTTTTTTTTTACACACTACGTATGAGTTAAACGTATATAGTACGCATGGACATAAAAAGCAGAGCATGTCTCTGGGGCTACTTTCATCTCCATTTTAACCAGACAGAAAGTGACACTATAATAAACTTCTAATATTTCATGTTACATAGATTGCAAATTAATATAGCAACCATCCTCCCCTCCTTCTTGCTTTTATGACTATGGCCATGTGATAGTTGTTCTTGCAGACTGTTATACTATTGCTCCATTCTCAAGGGACCAAAGTGGTTCCACACCAGTCGAGCAGCTAACAACCGTTCCAAATTTCCAGTGAAGAAACCTATTAAGGTCAAGTCATGCATAGTTGATTGAGCGTCTCGTGCAAGGGGCCGGTACGGTGGTGGGATTGCTCAGAGGAACTGATACACTCCCGCACTGTGGATGAGTCTCGCTCGTTTCTGGGTCAGTCGGCGCACAGTTTTTCCTTGTTAGTCATTTACAAAGGACGTTGAAATAAGGATCCGTAACGTCTTTGTAGGGCAGGATGTCGGAACATGTTGACTATTCTGCTGGGAGAAAAATACAAATGTGTACAAATACAAAAGTATGGATGGACGGACAGGTGGATGGATAGGCAAACAGATTGAGGGAATAGGTAAAAAGACAGATAGATAGATAGATAGATAGATAGATAGATAGATAGATAAGACAGACATACAGAACAACAAACTTTCATTCTGTCTGTTGTTCTATCTAATAAATACATACATATACATATACATACATACATACATATATATATACATATACATATATATATATATATATATACATATATATATATATATATATATATACATATATATATATATATATATATATATATATATATAAATAAAACAACAGACAGAATGATGGAAAGATAAACAGAAATAATGACAGAAAGAACTGCAGAATGATAGAATAAGAAATAAAATAGAATGATAGAGAGAACAGTAGAAAAAATGTTAGAATGACTGAAGGAATGATAGAATGATAGAAACAGCGATACAATGAATGATAGATTCTGATTGACACCTACAGGACTTGACCTCAATCCACTTCTAAATTCTGACCTTTGACCTTTTCCTCTTCTGTCTTTCCTCTCTCAGCTCCATCACACTGTTGGTGAAGGGCTGTTCTTTGAGTGGCACGAGAACAGGACGCTCCACCAAGGACAGCAGCTCAGGGGTGGCACAGCAGCCGCTCAAGCATGAAATCACCTCTCCTCACTTTAAAGAGCTAACATGGCTTTTTAATGACGAGCCAATATCTTTTATACACCAAATATGCTCAATGGCTCCATTCTTTTTAATGCATATTTAAAGCTGGTAGGGAGTGCAGGCCCGTAACAAGATTAATGGCACGATCACACTGAGACGCTGAGTCTGGGCTCTGCTAGATTACATTTAAAGCCTTTTAAAGAGCTCGGGCCTTTCTTAATAAAACCACTACTTTTGATGAATCTCGGAATAAACAGTGTCTGCGCTTTACATTAGCAAGCCAGCTGATTTGCTTTATTCACGCTTTAGCGAATAGGACTTCAGATCATTTGTGGTGGAGAAATTTAACACAGCCACAGTAAGTAAAGCAGAATGCTCTGAACCATAAATATTCATTTACTAAAACTAAACTGGCATCATCTTGGTGGTGGACCTTATAGTACCATCTACAAATAGTCAATTTATATTCAATTCTATAAAAATTCTGACTCATAATTGTTTGCATCTCGCAATTTTGTTTTTTTGTCTCTGCCACAGAATAAAAAGTAATTTTATCTCAGTTCTAACTTTTCCTTGCAATTCTTTTTTTTTTCTCAGAATTGTATGTTTCTATCTAACAATTCAGACTTTTTTTCTTTATTCAGTCAATTAATTTTTTTCTCATAACTGGAAGACATAAACATGTAAAAAATTGTGAGATACCAATTTCTATAGATTTTTTTCACAGAATTCTGAGTTTATATCTCATAATTCAGTTTTTCTTTCTGGAATAGAAAAAAATACAAAACAACTGCCATTTTTTTCTCAAAATTCTGAATTTTCTTTACAATTGTAATTTAACATTAATTTGACTAATTCTGACTTTTTCATATAATCGTAAGTATATATATCTTGTAATTCTGTGTATCTTGCAAAAAAAAAAATTGAAAAAAAATTGTGAATTGAGAAAAAGTTAGAATTGTGAGAAAAAGCATGAAGAGTGAGATTCAATATATGTATATATGTATCTTTTAAATATTACATTTTATATATAGTTTTTAGTGATTTTTAGAAATAAAAAGAAATACAAAATGAAGTTTAAATCTTCAAAGTTGTCTTAATCTTTTAGACCTCATTGTACAGAAAAGTCATTTCGATCATACAACCAACTGACAGATATTTCACTGAATATTGAGAAACACACTTTTTTTTTTTTTTAACAAAAATCTCAAAAGAAAAATGATGAATGATCTCAAAACTGCAAAAAAAAAAAAAAAAAAAAAAAAAAAAAAAAAATTATGGGCTTGTCTGCTTTATCAGCCTATCACTGTAATTCAAGTTTTGCATCCATCCTGTAGGTTATAGCTGAAGGTAAAGCTTGTCTTGCGGAAAGCTTTGCTTTTGATTACCTTTAATAATTCAAATTCAGCCTTCTCATTGTTTCATCCTGAGGCTTTCCACATTAAAAAAAAAAAAAAAAACTTGTCTATTCATCTTTGCCTTTCTACTCAATTCAGTCTCTATTTCACTGTTATAAACTCACACACTTCCATCAGCCAGCACAAAAAAAGACCACCAAGGGAATGAGCCAATCAGACCAACTAAACAGCCAAGGGGGCGGAGCTGACCGACATCAACAATACATTCACATTCTTGACAAAACCTGACGACTTCTGACTGTGCCGTAATGGAGCTAATGGAGCTCCCCTGTTGCTTTCTGCCTCGCTCTGCCAGTGATGGACATTGTTGTTGTGTGACAATACACTGGCCGCTGGAGTGCAGGGGTCTGTACGTGCTCCTATGGATGCAGAATTGCAGCTATGACTCACAGCTGTAATTAAAACCACTTTTTCGAGACACCTGCTGGTGGTTTTTGACAGTGAGTCTAATAAGGTTAGATGGAGCAGAGCACAAATCACATCAGTTTCCCACGCAAGACCACCAATGGATTTTCTCTGTTCAGACATTTCAGACAATACTATGAAACTAATTTGTTTTTCAATACAGACATATACGATTTATTTTGATTCCATCTATTCATCTATTTCCAGTATCGGGTCAATGGTTCTTGTACGGAGGGGTTTCATGATTCATGCTTGAACAAGAAATCAGTACTGCAGTGCACAAAACTGCAATAAAAACACATTAATCACCAGATACACTCAGGCCAGAAGAAATATGACATTTTTAATATGCCCTGAAAAGGACACAGATTAAATATAAGGAGTTTTCCTAGAATGGATCAAACTAGTATTAAACTTACCAACAAAAGAACTAACACCAAACAACAAAGAACATTATGAGATTTTTAATTAGCTGCACTGCTCTAAATGTGGAAAAGTGAATGAATCTTCGCAGCAGTGCAAAAATACATATTTTTGAGATATTTCTGATGTAATGACAATTCAAATAATTAGTCTTACTGAAGGCAGTGCATTAAAAGAAATTAATTTAAATACACATCTTTTTTTTATTGTCTCTCTTAAATTAAGCAATGCACACTATCACACTAATTAAAGCACCTTTTACCTTCAAAAAAAAAAAAAAAAAAAAAAAAAAAAATCCATCCACCTCACAGGTGTGTCATATCAAGATGCTGCAACATGACAGGCACAACAATGGGACTCAGGATCTCGTCACGGTATCTCTGTGCATTCAAAATGCCATCAATAAAATGCACCTGTGTTCGTTGTATAATGTATCCATATGATGTATCCACAACATCCGCCTGCCCATACCATAACCCCACCGCCACCATGGGCCACTTGATCCACAACGTTGACATCAGCAAACCGCTCACCCACACGACACCATACACGCTGTCTGCCATCTGCCCTGTACAGTGAAACCCGGGATTCATCCGTGAAGAGAACACCTCTCCAAAGTGCCAGATGGCATCGAATGTGAGCATTTGCCCACTCAAGTCGATTACGACGACGAACTGCAGTCAGGTCGAGACCCCAAAGCATGCAGATGAGCTTCTCTGAGATAGTTTCTGACCGTTTGTGCAGAAATTCTTTGGTTATGCAAACTGATTGTTGCATCAGCTGTCCGGGTGGCTGGTCTCAGACAATCTTGGAGGTGAAGATGCTGGATGTGGAGGTCCTGGGCTGGTGTGGTTACACGTGGTCTGCGGTTGTGAGGCCGGTTGGATGTACTGCCAAATTCTCTGAAACGCCTTTGGAGACGGCTTATGGTAGAGAAATGAACATTCAATTCACGGGCAACAGCTCTGGTGGACATTCCTGCAGTCAGCATGCCAATTGCATGCTCCCTCAAAACTTGCGACATCTGTGGCATTGTGCTGTGTGATAAAACTGCACATTTTAGAGTGGCCCTTTATTGTGGCCAGCCTAAGGCACACCTGTGCAATAATCATGCTGTCTAATCACCATCTTGATATGCCACACCTGTGAGGTGGATGGATTATCTCAGCAAAGGAGAAGTGCTCACTAACACAGATTTAGACAGATTTGTGAACAATACTTGAGAGAAATAGGCCTTTTGTGTACATAGAAAAAGTCTTAGATCTTTGAATTCAGCTGATGAAAAATGGGGGCAAAAACAAAAGTGTTGCGTTTACAATATATATATATATATATATATATATATATATATATATATATATATATATATATATATATATATATATATATATAATGAATAACAAATAAATGAGTAAAAAAATACATAAATAATAGCCTGATTAAATACATAAACGCTATGCCTTGAATGCATTTGAGCTGAACAATAGACAGATAGATAGACAGATAGATAGACAGATAGAGAGAGAAAGAGAGAAATAGGTAGATAGATAGATAGATAGATAGATAGACAGACAGACAGACATATATAGATAGATAAATAACAGATAAATTAATAAAAAAAAAAAAAAAAAATAAATAAATAAATAAATAGCCTGATTAAATACATAAATACTGTGTCTTGAATGCAATGTGAGCCACTTAGCATAAAAAACATGTACAAATGCATAAATGTATAGATAAATAATTAAACAAAAATAATTATTTAATTTAAAATTAATTAAATATTTAATGCAATGTACTTTCTTAGGATGAAAAGCATTCATGGAATGCATTTATAAAGAAACATTTATTTCTGCATTAGAATAAAAAGCACAAACTCTAGTTCTCTAAACACTCACCTCTTCTTTCCTGAACTCTGATCAATTTGTTCTTTAGTAAAGTTTAACATGATGGTCTGTATGACAATTCTGTCACAGAAAGCTTTTTCCCTCCTCAGGTGTCAGACATCTGAGCCAGTGCTGGGTCAACACAGCTGACAAGCAGATCCAGGTGCTTCTGGTGAAGAACATGCCATATGAATGGGAAATAATTGGTGAGTCATGAAGAGAAAGTGAGTTTGTCAGGTTGTTGGTTAAAGAAAGCACAGCATGTTTGGAATGGAATTCTAATTAGTACCAAGTATCTCACATTTGATTAAAGTACCTCAAAATGCTAAGTCTTTGCGAGATCTTACGCAACCAAACTTTGAGAGATTCCATGAATTGTTCTTCGGAGGCACTTACGTAGCTGCCTGAGAGCTTGACTCTCAACAACCTATTAAAAGCCCATTCAACGATTCCAGGGATAAAACCGTTTTCTGTCCTCCCTGAGAGCACCAGTTACCTGCTGTAATATCAAATGGCTTTTTGCTTTATTTTTATCATTCTCGTGCTGCCATAGAGCAGGGGTTTTCAAACTTTTAGACACCACAGATCCACAAATAAGATCATTCTTAATCAAGAGACCGCCATGCTAAATTTAAGACAGTTATATATTTTAAGGCATAAAGACCCAATTTATACTTTGGGGTGGGAAAAAGAATATTATAAATGAGTAAAATATTATTTGGAAAACTGGAAAAAACAAAACAAAACAAACAAACAAAAAAAAAAAAAAAAAACAAAGCAAAAAACAAAAAAAAGATAATAATAAATGTATAGTAAATGTAAAATGTTGTTTGTAAAATATGTAATTATTTAGCTTTTTTCTGCAAACTATAGTGCAATACTGTTATATGTATTATTTCATTAAATAAATATATATATATATATATTTTTTTACATTTTTACCATTTTCTTCTATAAACCGTGTTACAAGAATTCGCTTTTTTTTATTCACTACAATAATATGCATTATTTACTTATTTACTTGTGTACTTGTTTTTAATGTCTTATGTACTTATTTTAATATTTAAATCATTTTTCCAATAATCAAATTCTTGCTTTATAATAATTTAATCTTATTTAAATTAAATTTTTTTTTTCACTATTTTTCTAGCTTTATATTTTTCTTTCTCTTTTATTCATTTAGCAATAATTTTTAATTTCTCTATAAACTGTTAAACTATTTTTCTTTTGTACTGCAGTAGTATGTATTTATTTACTTATCTACTTATGCACTTTTTTAATGTCTTGTATACATATTTAAATAGTTTTTTAATAAACAGATAATCAAATTCTTGTTTTATGGTAATTATTTAATCTTATCTTTATTTATTTAGTTCGTTTTTTTAGTTTTTCTATAAACTGTTAGACTATTTTGCTTTTGGACTCACTACAGTAAAATTTATTTATTTACTTATCTACTTCTGCACTCATTTTTAAATCATTTAAATTACTTAAGTTATTTAATCTTATCAATATTACTTTTTACAGATTTTATTTTCTGTAAACTTCATACATTTTTTTGCTTTCTAATCACTACAGTAATGTACTGTTACATGTACTTATTTTTCATTTATTCATACACTGCTTTTCTGAAAACTTTTCTAAGGACTCCTAGCACTCCTTATTTGGGTCCCCAGTTTAAAAACCCTTGCTATACAACAACGATTTTTCACATGCATTATTGTACCTAATAAGACATAAAATGCCAAGTCAACTGCACAGTCAACATTTACAATTACAACTTATTTGGTATAACAATAAAATCACCATAATACTTTACTTACAAATCGCCAAAGACATCAAGAAAAGTTTGACTGTGCTCATGCACATATGAATTATATTTACACGGTTAGTGTAATCTATCTTTAAATGTATAATCATTCCTTGTTTCTAATTATAAGCACTCAATGAATACTATATGTCACAGTCATTTACAATTTGTGGAGGACTAACGTTCAGAAAGATGCTGCTCATCTCTCATCTGCAAATGGAGGAAGGTTTGTCACCCAAAATGCAAAAGTAGCATCCAAATTAGGACAGCCACAAGCCCTGTTATGCATACAAATATTGTCTGCCCTGCAATCTCCACGTCTATTATTTTCTCACACTCCACAGAGTGCTGTCTGGATATTCAGCAATGTCAGATTTAGCTCAGGGTTAAGTGCTGCTATTCTGACAATCTGTCCAGAAAAGCCTGTCTGCTTTCTGCATTAACAGCAAGAGTGTGTACGAGAGAGAGAGAGAGAGAGAGAGAGAGAGAGAGAGAGAGAGAGAGAGAGAGAGAGAGAGAGAGAGAGAGAGAGGGGTCTTTAGTAGCCAAATGAGACTCCGTAAAACCGGAGCCATGTCTCCCAATAGACCTCTTTCTGTCTCACTCTCCCTCTCTTTTTTCGTCCGGTCCTGACAGGAAAAGTCCATTAAAACGGAGCAGTCCACAGATTATATTTCACTGTACAAACCAAAAGGACATTATTCCTGGATTACTGAATTGAATTGAAGTTATTATGTGACCAAATGTTTAGATTTAGCAGGACATAAGATCACAAGATGATGAAATATTGCTGTCTGGCCTTCCTGGACATGTTTTGACTTTAAAGCTATCCACTGTGCTCCTGTTCATGCTATGATCAAAGAGAGAGATCTGTAAAAGGCTTGTGCTTTTGTGATCTACACACTAGATCTACACCGTAGATCTGAAAAAAAAAAAGATTTACTGGTAATTTTCTGCCAGCACATTATGCATTAATTTTACAGACAATTATAAATAACTCTGAAATAAAACAATAAAACACCTGTAAAAAATTATATGGATAATTCCTCCATATTAATACAGTATATTTTATCCTATTGTTTTACTTTTTTTTTTTTTTTTTTTTCCCCAGTGTATGGAATTCTCTCAAAAAATTTACCCACTACACTATCTGTTAAAAAAAAAAAAAAAAAAAAAAAAAAAAAAATAGTAATAACAAAATAAAAATAAAAACAATATATTATAAAAAATAAAAAATATATATATTTTAAAATGGCTCAGCCCCAAGGAAGCTAAATACTATATATTTATTAAGTATGTGTTTAATGTAACAATGATATTACTTTAATATTACTTACGAGTATATTCAAATAAATAAATAAACAAATATGCAAAAACTAACAAACAAATTCGGGATGTTTGAAATTTTTCAATTTTAAAATTTTAAATAATTGACATTTTCAAATTTATAGTGTATAATTTTTTTAAATTTATAGTCTTTGTATTATTTATATACTATTATAATTTTTTATATTTTGAATTAGCTTTTATTTTATACCGATAATTTTTTATTTATTATTATTATTATTACTATTATTATTATTATTATTATTATTATTATTATTATTATTATTTTTATTATTTTATATTTTTTTTTTTTTTATTTTTTATTTTTTACATTTTCCATTTTATTGAATTTTTTGTATTTTCATACATTCCTACCTGTTATTTTCTTTTACACTACTAAATATCTAAATATTAAAATTTAGGTTTATTAGTTATTAAATTTATTCAAAAAATTTTTGCTAAAAAAAAAAAAAAAAAAATCAATTTTTAAAATGTATAATAGCTGTAACACAAAGTTATGTTAGCATTATTCATATGCTATTACAATTTTTAATAGTATATTAAATTGCCTTTAATTACGCATTTTTTAATTTTTTTTTTGTTTTTACATTTTTCATTTTATTTACATTTTTAGTATTTTCATGAATTTCCGTCTTATATTTTCTTTCCGCTACTAAATATCTAAATATGAATATTTTGTTTTAATAGTTAAACCTAATTTTATTCAACCAAAATGTTTCAAATTTAAAATTGTAAAAATATTTCAATTTTTAAAATGTATAATTCCTCTAACAAATAGTTATGTTAGTATTTTATTAGTATATTATTAGTATATTTAGTTAGTATATTATTTTTAGTAGTATTTTGAATTAAATTTTATTTTTAGTATTTTTTTTATGCATTTCTGCCGTTTACTTTCTTTTGCACTACTAAATATCTAAATATTAATATTTAGGTTTAATATTTACTAAACCTAAATTTTTCAAAATTAAAAATGTTTTAAAATTTTCAAATTTATAATAGCTCTAGCGGAGAGTTATGTCAGTATTATTTATATACTATTATGATTTTTAGTAGTATTTTGAATTAGCTGTTATTTTTTATAAATATTTATTTTTATTTATTTTTTAATTTTTCATTTTATTTACTTTTTTTGTATTTTCATGCATTTCTTGCCTTTTATTTTCTTTTATACCACTAAATATCTAAATATTGATATTTAGGTTTAATTAATTTAATTATTTATTAATAATTTATTGATATTTTTGTTTATTCTTGTATAGTTTTTAGTTTTTTCATCTAATATTTCTACTGCATTTCAACTATTTCAATACACAAAACCGTTACTGTTTATGATCTAAACTAAGCTTAAGCAATAGTAATAGCGAAGCTCATTGCGGCAATGAGCAGACCTGTATAAACAGGCTTTGGGTTTTTTTTTTCTGTGTTTATTTTCCATCCTGCTCTCTCAGCTAATTTCCACTCTCTATATTGTTGAGGTGCTGTAAATGCTGTCCTCCATTGTGCTACCGAGATGGGAGCGCTGATTTTATAGTCAAATTTCGTACGCAGAGGAGAGAGGAGCAAAATCAATCCAGAATGCATTGTAAGCACACTCCACAGACATAGCAATGTGGAGAGATGCTTTGAATGGAGAGAATTTAATAAATAGTGCAGCGCCGTGGTATTGGACACAAAAGCTCTACAACAACAACATTTATAATGAGATGTAGAAAAACACTCAAGTCCATGCAATTGTGTGCACTGTTTTGTTTGATTCATGACGTGATGTACGAGAAACAAGTGTTTTAACCTCGATTTGGAGTCACACACACACACTTACAACTAGCTATGGAGACAAAAACACATTCATTGTTTTTCAAAAGAAAGAGCGGATTGTGATTCAATCACTCACACACAAGATTTCATTACTCAGAGGCTGTTCTTTCAGCTTAAACTTAATGTAGTTCTTACAATGTGAAAACTATCCTATTAAATGTACAGTTAAGCTTTTTCTCTTTTAAACAAAAAAGATGAACCATACAGACTGCACATAATGTAGAATGAGTCATATCTGCAAAAACAAATCACATTTTTCTTGGTGGTATTTCCTGAGTAAGAATAGTGATGCACCAAAATGTTTTTTACTGAAACACCAAAATTAGAATTTTCAATTTAGCCCAAAATAAAAATGAATAACAAATTAATGTAATAAAGGATGTTTCATTAAAATCAAATTTTAATGTAATAAATTCTGAGATAATAAAAATGCAATAGTTTATTTATTAATTAGTAATTTGTATTTATTTATTTATTTATGTATGTATATATGTATTAGTGGTGTCAAGAGTAGCGTGTTAACACTGGGGATTTATTTAGGTTTAAAATGGTAAAAATATTTAATGCAATTAACGCAGGGGCGGGGCTAGGTTTTCTGTTTTCCAATTAATGTATGTATGTATGTATGTATGTGTATGTGTGTGTGTATATATATATATACACACACATACATACATATACATATATATACACATACATATATACATACATATATATACACATATATATACACATACATATACATATATATATATATATATATATATATATATATATATATATATATATATATATATATATATATATATATATATGTATGTATGTATATATATATATATATATATATATATATATATATATATAAAAATATAAAACACACAGTACACACACATAAATTAGGAAAATTCAAACTTTTATTTTGCATGCAATTAATCGTGATTAATCATTTGACAGCCCTGTCACACACATACATAAGGGCTGTCAGTTGATTCAAATTATTAATCTAATTAATAACGATGTTTTGATGAATCTAATTCATTGCAAAATAAATTTGACTGAAAATACCCACAAAAGTTTATTTAAAGCTATTTTTGTGTTAAATGAGAAAGTATTAAGTAGACATTACAAATTGTAGCTTTAGAAAGAAATATTTGATTAAACAGAATTTATTACACAAACATTTAGGCTGCGTAAACTATGAAACAAAAGACAATTTGAGAAACATCTCAGTATTTTTTGTACACATGATGAAAGTCATTGGTAACTATGTTAACAACAGTCTTCAAATTAACTTCATGTTCCATAAAAGAAAGGTTTGAAATGGTGTGACGGTGAGTAAATGACAGAATTTAATATTTTTTGGTGAACTATCCCTTTAATGTGTGTGTTTTTTTTTTTTTTGTTTTTTTTTTAATTATTATTTTCTTTAAATTTGCTAGCAGGTTGTGGTAAATGACTTTCATTCGTTCGATTCGCTCAAAAGGCTGATTTATTAAGGAATGAAATAAATGGCTTTCTTCATGAACGGATCTTTGAATCATTGATACACACGATTCGTTTAAAACGTGGATTCATTCAGAAACTAAACAGCTGTGTTGCTCAGAGATGCGCAACAATTCTTCAATGGCTTCAACGGTAATATGTTCTCTGTAAAACTGAGCGAAAACATAAAATATTGTGTTTAAAATATAACACAATATCAACTTCTTACTGAACTGTTGTATAAAATCACATTTAAGCTCGTGATAGATCGGGACAAAATAAGGCACTCGAGTCATATTGCGCTTGCCGCCCGTGTGATATGTGATATATATAAATATGAGACAAAACACATACAGGGGCATTTTTTTTGCACCAATATCTATCTATCTATCTATCTATCTATCTATCTATATATATATATATATATACATACACACACACACACACACACACACATATACATATATACATATATATAAATAAATAATATAACATATACATAGATAGATAGATGTGTTTTTTAAGCAGAACATCTAAATACGAAGCCTTTTTTTTCCTCTGTATTATGAGTGAACAATGAACTGAGATGACCCGAAACTTCAGGCTAAAGAAATCTGTGGTTCACTGTGTTTTTCTAATAAATCAAAAGAATTTCTAATAAATCAAAAGAAACAATAAAAACTTTCACCTGAATGGAGCAGCGTCCGGCGTGCTGTGCTTTCAAATGGCCTACCGTCCAATTAAAACCTATAGCAGGGCACCATTCAGCACAGCTGTTTCTGATGGAAATCACACAAGCACAATGAAATAAAAGGCATTATTCAAACTCACCCACCTCGGGAACTGTTACTTAGATTAGTCAGAAGTCTAAGCGTGCATTTCACAAAAACATGTCGTTTTTCAAAATCAAAAGAAAAAAGAGATTGTATTATGCATAAAGAAAATGAAAAACGTTATTGAAACTAAAAATAATAATTATTATTTTTTATTTGCATGACAATTAAGCATGTTTTCCCCTCAAATTCACAACATGTCTGATTTGAGTTTTTTGGTAATTAAACATTATTTTCATTAGTGATTATCATGTTTCATTACATCTTAATCAGCTTAAAGTACAAACAAATACTACAATGAAGTATTAATACCTACTAACATTATTTTTCACATAATAGTAATAAAAAAAAAGATACATTTTTGTGTGAAAGCAATGCAAATTTATAATGCCAAAATACAGCAAAATATAATCCCTTACCTCTTTCTTATAATTCTGGGTTGAAATATGAGCCAGACGTGTTCTTGACAGGTTTAGTGAGATTCACTCCTAAAGGGAGATGAATGTCTTCATGCTGCAGACATCATTATTTATAGTCACACGATCAAGAACAAAGTCAGCACAAACACAGCCGCTGCATCACGATTCCTCATCTGCATGCATATACCTCTTGATCACACTCATGTGACGCGTCAAATTCAGTGTTTTATCCATTTATGTGATCAGCGAGGCCCCTGTAAAGTCTCAGAGAACAAGCAGATGAATGTTTCAGAGATCAAACGACAAAAAGAAAAGATAAATGAGCTCAAGAACTCATGACCTCAAAATTCACTGTTATTCCAGTTACTGTATATGCTGGGTGATCTCATTCATATTCATTCCTAAGTAAATGTACATTTGAATAAACACTAGGTAAAAGGTAAAATATCAACACAAAATCTAAAATTCTAAACCTTTTAGATACAGAATACAATACTGTATGAAGATGTAGATTGGTCTGGTATATATTTTGTAGATATTTTTGTAGACACTAAAATGTAATGTAAAAATATAAATGTACAAAGGTTTAAAATATAAATGTACAGTACTTTACATTCATTTAAAACATTTAATAACACGTTTTACAAATTGGTTTTACGAATGTATTAATGTATGTGGCAGTACAGTGATGATGGGTCTGAACAAAATGAGATGGTATTTCGAAAATAAAGTTGAAATATTTTGAGAAAAAAGTCTAAACACAACGAGAATAAAGTTAAAATATAACGAATTGAAGTCAAAATACAATGAGAATAAAGTTGAAATATTTTGAGAATGAAGTCGAAATATTTTGAGAATAGTCGAAATGAGAAAGTCGAAATACTATGAGAAGTCAAAATACTATGAGAATAAAGTCGAAATACTATGAGCATAAAGTCGAAATATTTTGAGAATGAAGTCGAAATATTTCAACTTTATTCTCTAAATATTTCGGCTTCCGAATAAAGTCAAAATCACGAGAAGTGTCAAAATACGAGAATAAAGTCGAAATATGTCACAAATAAAGTTGAAATATTGCAAGAATAAAGTCAAAATCACAAGAATAAAATCGAAATTATAAGAATAAAGTTGAAATATTATGAGAATAAAGTCGAAATATTATGAGAATAAAGTCAAAATATGTCAAGAATAAAGTCAAAATATGTTGAGAATAAAGTCGAAATATGTCGAGAATAAAGTCGGAATATTTTGAGAATAAAGTCTAAATATCTTGAGAAAAAAGTCTAAATACAACGAGAATAAAGTGAAAATACAATGAGAATATAGTCTAAATATTTATACTACTAAATATACTACACACCTCAGAAAAGACAACAATATAACAGATGTTAATGAGTTGGAACCCACTTCAACCTTTAGAACGTTTAGTTGTTTTTAATTAAATACATGTGAGCATTGAAAGGTTGGATGCCACAGACATTTTGGGTGGTGGAATTTTCACAAAGAAAACAGTAGGCCTATAATTTAACGAAGTGATTCACATGAATACAGCGATCCGTCATACCACAGTAAAGAGCTTGAAAAACATTTTATTGTAAGACACATTGTTTGCATTTCACTATAAAACTGATTTTGAAAGCTGCGACTTTGTTTTATATTAAAAAGTACCAAAAGAACAAAGCTTATTGCTATTATTGGGGAGCTGGCGCACTACAAATTACGAATCTAATCGCAGACATGAAATATTATTTCCAAGCATACAATCCCTACGAGTATGACACATGGTTTGATTTCTGCTAATAATCCCATAAATATTCAAATCAATTCCAGCGGCCAGGCAACTTCTCCCGGAGCTCTCAATACAGGCCATTTGCATGCGCAATATAGGCTATGCCCTCAAAATATTATAACTTTAACTTCTACGATTTAATTCTCGAAACATTTCAGCTTCCTTCCCGAAACATTTTGGCTTAATTCTCAAAACATTTCGACTTTGTGTCATCTTAAACAATTTTTTTTTCAAACAACTTAACTGCTAAGTTGTTTTTTTAATCTCTGATAGAAATGCAATAAAATCAACCAAAGATTTCTGTGTTTTTAACATACGGTGAACACTGATTCATAAACATCTCTAAAGTAAAAGTTCATATGTTCATGCATGTGTAAAACTGCTTGTTTTATTGCTGTCAAATAGTGCAAATATGCATATAGCTGAAGGACACTTCATACCTATGAAGAATAATAACAACGAGATCACATTGAGTGACACGCAAAAACAAATAAATTACATACAAATTCTTCACAGTGTGACTTTCCATAGAACCACTTTATTAAAGAAATCTACAGAAGACATGACATAAGTAAATACATTGGGAAATACTTCTCTTAAATATGATTGCTTTCATAAAACTCAATACATTTCATAAAAGTCAATATTTTATATCTACATCCACAATACAAGCCAGTATCCATAACTTGCTTTAGTACTGATTATGCTTTGCTATTATACTGTATATCCTGATCATGCAAGGCCATGTTAAAGGTTGATGTTCCTTTTAGAAATCACTTCCCCAAAAGCAAACCAAGCGCTGTCGATTGCCGGTATTTAAGAGATCAGATATTTGTAGAAACATTTTATTTATGAGATATGAGATACGCCATTATTAATTCATTCGCTTGTCCAACTGCTCTGCGCTGGAGTCTCAGTTATCATTAAAGAGAGACAGGGAGGCAAAGACTTGTGCTTTATGGCCGTTTTATATGATGTCACTGTTTTATTTGCGGATGTGCGCAGTATATTTTAAGAGAAGAGCTAATGCTATCAAACAGATGAGCAAGCACACATCTACACAGGAGAGACATGGAGCAACTGTTCAATTGTGTTAGGCTGGTGATGTCATAATGAATCATCTGTCCATGATGTCATAATTCAGCTGATCTGTAATGAGAGCCTTGTCTGTGAGCATGGGGACTTTTAAAGTCTTCCTTCTGGCCTCCAAGGAAAATTGCGGTCAGTTAGAGGGGAAGTTGTTGATAATAATCTCTTAGACTCTGAGGGAAATGGATGCGTAAAAAAAAAAAAAATCCACTGCCTGTCCTGCGGCATGTTAAATCAAACACGCTCTCATTTCAGACAACAATTCATGGAATGCCACGCAGATGCTCAAAACGTTTCTGTATTTAGAACAAAAACAATTCAATGCACAATATGTTCAGACAATTTATTTGCTGGGAGAAATTTTAGATTTCACCTAAAAATTAAAATTTGCTAAAAATGCACATACCCTCAAGCCATCCAAGATGTACATGAGTTTAGGGCTGCAACGATTCCTCGATTCTACTTGAGTATTCAATTAAAAAAAAAAAAATCCCCGATTGCATTTTGCCTGTGTCGAGTAATCAGCAAAATACCTGAAGTGGCGCATTCCAGATGTTAAACCCATTTAAAAATCATAACACTGTGTCTACACTGAAGGCGACAGTTGTCACGCTGCGCCGCACCGCAACAGCTAAAGCCTGTCTACGCTGGACGCGACCATTGCAAATCCTTTGAACTTTGTGTGAGCACGTCATAAATAGAATACGGTAGCAGTTTTCTGTCAGGGATTTGTCGTGTTGCGCCGCACTGTGCCGTGCCGCTAAGCATTCAGTGTAGACAGCATCAATGAGTATAATGGGTTCTACTGTATTTTGTAGTGCTGCGCCGTTCGCGTCCGGTGTAGACACATTGTCCATAACATACGCCTGCCCATACCATACTCCACCAACACCATGGACTACTTGATCCACAACGTTGACATCAGCAAACCGCTCACCCACACAATGCCACACACACTGTCTGCCATCTGCCCTGTACAGTAAAAACTGGGATTGAAGAGAACACCTCGACAATGGAAGACGAGAAAGGTCCAGGCCTGGACTTTATTTTGTGTTTTGTGTGCGGCAGTCGTCCGTAAGAGGCTGCTGCTGTAATTTTGTGTTTGTTTATTTTATAATTAAAGTGTTTAAATGTTCGCCGGTTCCCGCCACTTTCTTCCCATTCTATGAACAATGTTACATTGGTGCCGAAACCCGGGAAGAAGGAGGGACACGCTGTCAGAAGAGCCCTTGCTGCTGTGCGGGATCGTGGTGCTGAGGAGGTCAGGCAGCACAAAGGAGCGGACGACTGAGGCTGCCCGAGGTGGTGGTGCTGGAGCGATAGTACAACAGGTGGTCGAGGAGGGGTGGCTGACATCTGAGAGGGACTTGAGACCCGTGAGTGGCGCAGGTGCCGCTCATTATCATTATACTCCTCCTGCTCCGTTTCCGCGGCTCTAGGCCCCGCCCTACTCATTACAATATGCATGTAATATAATTATTGTAAATATTTAATTATTTACATGCATGTAGGTTATGCTTTCATCTCAAAGCGGCTCCGTTGGCACAGTAAATGCTGCCACACAAACGGTTATTTACATGTGTGGAGCATCTCAAACTCCATCTCTGCATGTGGTTGAGAGTTTAGGTTTATTGTAATGTTTGTCTGGGAATGCACTGTGCGCTAGTTCATCAGATTTGTAAGGCAAATCATTTATAAACCTATGCAAACACAGGAGAATACATCATCATCTTTCTCAATATGCGAACTGTTTTTAAGTTTAAACCCTCACTCTTGAGTTTACATGTTTTGATGTCCACATATTCAAGAAATTACACTGGCTGTAGCTTTTCTATCATAAAGAAATGGCCAAATATTAAAGATTAAGTGGACATTAAGTGGATATGTGAATTAAATGTTGTTGAGTCGATATTAAACAAGGCTTAGATCATACAGTAAAGTGCAAAATAATCATCAGGCCATTGGCACCCTCTGCAGGCATTTGTTATAATGTGTAATGTACATTAGCTCTATTGTTTATAATACATTATATATTTTTAACAGTGTAGTTCAATAAAATCATATGATTACTTGCTTTTGACACTTTATTTGAACTAAGTATTGCCTCATTGCTATTATATATGCATTTTAAGTTATTTTAAAGGCTATTGTTCACTTTTTTTCACAATTTTTACTACTACAAAAAAAATAAATTATAATTATCCAATTACTCAATTAATCGTCAGAAGATTACTTGATTAACAAAATAATCATGCGTGACAGCCTTAGATTAGTTTATTTCTTAATCGGAACAGATTTGTAGAAATTTAGTATCACATCACTTCCTCACCAACGGCGAATGGGTGCCGTCAGAATGAGAATCTAAACAAATGATTTAAAAAAAAAAAAAAAAACAATCCACAAGTAAGTCCATAATCCATAACACTTCCTCCATAGAAAAAGGCCATCTCCTGTTGTCATCTCATGGTAAAATCCACCAACATATTTGTTTAGAACATCTGTGCATATTTCTCTCTTGATTCAGAACAACTTTTTCACTGGAGAAGGCAATATTATGGATAGAGGATTTGTATTTTAGCTAGAAGCAATGGTTTAAATTTAAAAATGTCTTATTGATTTTGATGTTTTTAATCAGCTGTTTGGACTATCATTCTGACGGCACCCATTCACTACAGAGGATCCACTGGTGAGCAAGTGATGAAATGCTACATTTCTCCAATCTGTTCTGATGAAGAAATAAACTCATCCACATCTTGGATGATCTAAGGGTGAATACATTTTCAGCAAATTTTCATTTTCAGGTGAACTATTCCTTTAACGAGAAACTACAGATCAAATTTGTCAGGGAACCAACGGCACTCCAGAGGTTTCCAGGGATGCTAATGTGTAAATTATTGCTATTATTCGTTAACTTATTTAAATTGCAAATTCATTTAAAAATACATATATAAAATATTGCTCATATTTCAAACATCACTGTTTACAAATACTGTTGCCACTTAAGACAGTATTTGCCTTGCTTTGGATAAAAGCATCTAAATGAATAAATGTAAATATCGATCAAACCAACTTGATCCATCAGATTGCATTAGTAGCTTTACCAAAGTTAATTATTGATTTAGGTATGTTTTAAATACATTTATGAGAAAGCTGAGCATCTTTTGCCAGCTTGGCACTGCTCGGATTCAGTCGTTACCTTTGTAAAATCTGGTCCGTTCATCTGTGTGCGTTTGGTGGATGCGTCTGGCATAAAAACAATGGCTGAAAGCAGAAAAAACAGTGCTGTCAGCAGTCAGGGTCAAAGACAATCATACACACAAACACAGAAACACTAGGGGTCTGTGCTCAATTGAAGAGTGGACAGATGCATTCGATGGAAAGTAAATATTCGGCACAGTTTGTGTCCTGATATTGAAGCTTTTAGACTTTTAAAAACAACACTTTTTGGCTTACTGTTAAAAGCTGACGGATGGTGTGTCTGTGTGTGTGGGGGTTGGGGGGGGTTAGATACTCTTACAGCTTGCTGGTTGTTTCTCATCTAGCAGAGGAAGAGTATTTCTTTAATTGGATTATCTAAATAATGCAAGAGTTCAAGTTCAAGTGTCAGCACGACTCATTCACGAGACTAGTGTTCCTTAACTTTTCTACAAACCTTCAAAACATGAGTAACTGTTTTAGAAGTTAAGGGAACGTTCTGGATTGAATACAGGTTAAGCTGTTAACAGCTTCTGTCATTTCTGTCAGTTACCACAGAAAACACTTTCGCTTGCCCCTCAGTTTGCAAAAACAAGAAAAAGCTGTATATAGTAAGCATAGTGGGAGTCTATTAGACAAGATGTATTCATACACTACGGCTGAAATGTTTGGGATTAAAAATTAATACTTTTATTCAGTAAGAACACATGAAATTTAACAAAAGTGACAGTGAAGATGCGTATAATGTTCCAAAAGATTTCTATTTTACTAGAAACTGTAATGTTTGTTCATGAGTCCCTTGTTTGTTCTGAACAGTTAAACTGAGCACTGTTCTTCAGAAAAATCCTCCAGTTCCTGCAGATTCTTCAGTTTTCCAGCATCTTTTCCATATTTGAACCTTTTCCATCAGTGACTATGATTTTGAAATCTATCTTTTCACACTGAGGACAACTGAGGGACTCAAACACAACTATTAAGAAAGGTTCAAACATTTACTGATGCTTCAGAAGGAAACATGATGCATTAAGAGCCATGGTGAAATGTACTTAATTTGTCTTCCGAGAAACATGTGAGTATCTTCTGTTGCTTCCCGAAGGGCAGTACTAAATGGAAAAAAATGGTATTTCAACAAAAATTTGGACATCTTTATCCTGTTCAAAAGTTTTCACCCCCCGGCTCTTAATGCATTGTGTTTCCTTCTGGAGCATCAGTGAATGTTTGAACCTCAGTATAAAAAGATGGATCTCAAAACCATACAGTCACTGGGAAATGTTAAAATATGCAAAAGAAGCTGGAAAACTGAAGAATCTAAAGGACCTGGAGGATTTTTCTGAAGAACAGTGCTGAGTTTATCTGTTCATGAACAACCATCACAAAAAACAAATTTCATCATCCAAGTAACCACACACAGTATTAAAGGAGACGTCCACTTCCAAAACAAAGATTCACATATAATGTACTCACCCTCTTGTCATCCAAGATGTTCATGTCTTTCTTTCCTCAGTAATAAAGAAATTATAAGACAAGACAAGACGAGCGTTTGATATTAAAAAATATATAAATTGTATTATTTTTACGAAAATACCCGATCGTTACGCTAGATAAGACCATTCTTTCTCGGCTGGGATCGTTTACAACCGCATCTGGGATTGTTTGAAGCCTCATTTAAACTGCATTTTGGAAGTTCTGTGTTAAAAAGGGGTTATTTTAATAATCTTAGCTATTTTTTTGTCTTGTGGACTATATGTAAACATCTTTTATGTAAAATATCTTACTCAGGACAGTACTAAACAAAAAATAACGTATTTTGTATGATCTTCCTTATTTTGTTAAAATTATTCACATTTTCACAGATTCTGCTAGGGGCTCCCAAATTTTCACATAAAACAGTGTATATGTCTGTGATTTGCAATGCCTGAACTTCATTCACTCATAAAACAGTTTTGTATCTTTGTCTTTTCTTTTTTTTTTTTTTTCCATCAAAAGTTCATAAAGTTCTATTCATCTGAGAGCTGGCTGGTTAGGTTCATGACTTTGAATCAATAATCAAGGAAATAAATGCAGAAAAACTGTTCCAGAACAAAGTGAGCAAAAGTCAGCAACCAAAAGTTCATCCATCTGTAAGTGCAATCTTGCTAAAAGGATAATTTACACAACTTCATAGCTCAAAAATCACTTTTGTGTTTAGAAGAATTCATATTGGCACATAAGCTCTCATAGACTTCAATTGTGACTTCCAAATGCATTACTACAAACATGATTATATACAAACTGAGTGAAATTATTTTCTGTGGTGATCACCAACCTGTCAATAGAGCAGATAAGAAATAAGTTGTTTTCAACCTAAATATTTCTATTGAAATGTGGATTTCCTATTCATCCTATTCAGAAAATTTCCCCCATGGCCATCATGTATCATTTTGTTCCAGACACGACTTTAACCATTTTCCCCCTTTTGTGAGCATTAAATTACATCTGCAAAGTATTTACAGGAGGCTGTAAAGAATAATTCATCACAGGGGTGTGAATAACAGCCTGTATCCCATTATAAAGCACTTCTCTGCAGTGGTGCATGTACTGTATGGCTTTCAGAAGCCATGAATTAAATTCAATGCTCTTTTACTGTGAGTATATGGTAATCTAGAGTACACACATACAGTCACTATTTGATTGTGGGATCGCATGTCTGGAACGAGCATCCTGGGAAACTCGTTTTCTACTGTGCAAGCTTTTAGGAACCATGATCCATCTATATAATCTCATAAGTATTCATATATATTTTTACATAAAATACATTTATATGTTAAGTGCATTACATGAAATCACCAAACAGTAGAGCACAGTGCTAATAACACCAAGGTCATTGGTTGGATTCCCATAAAACTGATTAAAAGGCACTGTAGGTCACTTTCAATAAAATGCCAAATGCATACTGATACATACAATATGAATGTGTGGATAGCTTATATATACACGTTTACACATATACAGGGCCCCTGCAAGTTTTATGAAGGTAAATTTAAGATTTTTAAAGAGCTTTTTAAGACCAAGTTAAAAAAAAAAAAAAAAAAAAAAAAAAAAAAAAAAGGTAACGTGAGCTGTATAAGCAACTTGCAAAAGATTTTCATTGCTGTTCTTCCTCAGTATGTGTGTCCATTTTTCAGTGCAAATGTCTAAAAACTCTTAAAATCAAGATAAATTGAGAAGTGAAATAACATAAATTTGTTTTCTGTACAACTGATATAAATTAAGTTTACAATTCAAACAAGAACAAATCTACTGTCAAGGATAAATAAAAATAAAAGATTTCAGTCCCCATTAACATATGTGACCCTGGACCACAATACCAGTCATAAGGGTAATCTGATAAACATATTCTGAATGCTGAATAAATAAGATTTCCATTGATGTATAGTTTGGTAGGATAGGACAATATTTGGCTGAGATGCAACTATTTTAAAATCTGGATTCTGAGTTGTCCAAATTAAGTTTTTAGCAATGCATATTACTAACCAAAAAATAAGTTTTGATATATTTACAGTGGGAAATTTACAAAATAGCTCCTTGAAACATGATCTTTACTTAATATCCTGAAGATTTTTGTCACAAAAGAAAAATCAATCATTTTGACCCATTCATTGTATTGTTTAGAGCCCGACCGATTTATCAGCAGGCCGATATTATCGGCCGATATTAGGCATTTTCCAAACTATCGGTATCGGCATTTATAACGGCCGATAAATGAATATTTCAAAAATAAAATAAAAACGGACGAAACACCCTTCAACCATGTCATGAGTGTTGGCGTTGTATAGTTTGTCAACCAGAGGGCACTCTATACCGTCCCTGTTGGCAACACTCGTGTATAACGCGCCACACATCCTGCAACCTGCTGATCCAGCCAGAGTCGGGCAGAGAGAACCAGTTATCCGCGAGTGAGATCATCGGTGAAGTGTGTTCATGGTGAGTTGGTCACGAGACATACATTGCTTGAATAACAATTAAAAGAACATCCCCATCAGTTCTCTTAACTCAAATAAGCATGACAAAATTCGTGACTATCATGTCCAGTTTTGCTGCTGTTAAATAAGCCGAGAGTGAAGCGGAATTAGCTAGTAATTACGTTACGTTGTTACAGTGTAGTTGACTGACTGTCCTTTTAACTTTTGACAATGAGACTGAAGTATTTCTTTAATAGCGTGACAGTTATAGCAATGAGACGTATCATCTCTCCTTGGCCTGTTATATTAAAAATGTATGTTTTACAATTTGCAGTATGACGTTATCCATTGCTAAATTATGGCTCATCATAGACTAGCTAACCACAAAGCTAGCTAATGCCACTATCAGTGGAAGACCGCTAACGTTAACATTGATGAGCTTGGAAACCACAACGAACTAATTCTGCCTAAATAAAGTAATGATTACGGTATTTATAACTAGCATATCTCTAGTTACAGTCCCTGCATTGTAAAATGTAAGTTGGACTTGCGAGGAGTGAACATTTAGACATAGAGAAAAAGTATCAAACGTAGCTTGTGCATAAAAGTTAGCTTTTCTTTTACATGTGTGTGAAATCCAATGACGCCAAGTGTGCGTTGCAGACTGTCGTTCAGCCGCAGCATTAACGAGTCACATAATGGATTTAGATCGCTAAATAGTAGGTTTTAGAAGGCAGGCAGCAACTGATGATTGAAAATGGTTTGATGTAGCTTGGTGGAAAGAATTTAAAAAGTGCAGGTAAAGGGATAAGCAAGCTGACATTGTAATTGTGACAATAAAAGAAACAAGTTTCTTTTTAAAATGCATTATCATATTATGTTAGTTAAAACTCATAAATAACTACAAATAACTAATGTTAGGGAAGTCTGTTAATGTTTTGTTGCGCGTTTCCTAAATTTAAAAAAAATAAATAAAAAATATCGGCCGATATATATTGGAATATTGGATTTTAAAACCAATAAATATTTGTATCAGTATCGGCCTTCAAAATCCTTTATCGGTCGGGCTCTAGTATTGTTGGCTATTGCTATAAATATACCTGCTCTACTTATGACTGGTTTTGTGGTCCACATATTTGTTCTTGTTTTAAGCATAAACTTCCCCTTTTCATTTCAAGTAGTGTTATTTTTTGGAAAACAAACCATTAAATGTCTTCATTGTGCATCTTAAATAAATATATTTTAATTTAAGGTTGTTTAGATATTTGGACAAAAATACTGATTTAATGCCAAGAATTTCTGCCTTAATTTATATAAGGGTGAATTAAAGGGGTCATCGGATGCAAAGTTCACTTTTGCATATTGTTTGAACATTAATGTTTGTTGGCAGTGTATGTACACATCTACCCTATAATGATAAATATCCATGCAGTGGTTTTTAATTAATCTGTAAAAATAATTGGCTCGATTTGAAAACGAGGATTTCTCAGATGCCTGTCAGTGTGGCGTCACACCGACAGAAACCACTCCCATGATTGAAATGAGCGTCTTACCTCAGGCCCGCCCTAAATCTGCTGTAACAGTCCGACCTCCATTGTTTTGATGCCGGGATGCAAGTTTGAGATTGAGCGATTGAGGTGTTTGCGTTACTGGATGTAATAACGAACATAGTGGTCGTCATTTACTCTCGACATCTGAGTCGCTAAAGATGCAGTAGATTACGTTTGTTTGTGAAGGGAATGCGCCTCCCGTTCTACATAAATGTGTCTATGTTCACACTAATCATTTGTGATTTGCATTTAAGGGAACAATCCATCAGAATGAGATGATTTTTGCAGAGCTCATTTTGACAGGGTAAAAAGGATGTTGCTTTACACTACCATTGAGAATTTTTAACCAAAGTATATTGTAGACTTTTCAGTAAGACCCTAAAGAATCATATCAACTTGTGGAAAATGGGCATCCGATGACCCCTTTAAGACTTCTTTTTAAGACCTGCAAAAACCCTGTATGTAAAACAAGATACTAATGTTCAAAAGTCACTTAATATATTGGTTTTATTTATAATAAACTGCCACCATTAAACAGAAATAAATCTGTCAAATTTATTGTGTGTTATTTTGACATTTATTATGTTAATTGATATTGTACATATCTGTGTCTATATCTAAACGTAAATAAAGATAAATAAAAAAAAAGTCACACCTTACAGATGACTTACAGCAAATACTAATGAGATCACACCAGGTAAGTAACCATTACGCCATCAGAACAGTACGCTGAAGCTTAAATGCTTTACAGAACAAACACATTGGATGTGATGCATTTTGGTTGAAATTCCTGCTAACCAAACACAATCTAATATGAACAAGCTCTAAACGCAGTATAATTACAGTCTAGCATAACCAGGCCCTAAATAGCAAAGCAATATCAGAAACCACACTGTGCAAATGACATCTAACACAGGGTGCATTTGAGCCATTATCTAATTTGCATAAAAGTCTCATGAACACGTAATTCATTCTTAGCAAATTCCCATTTATGAGAGAGCACAATATGTGGGCCAAACAAACCTGGAACTGAACCTGCGACCGAAGAACCCTCAATTACAGCTCTCAACGGTCACGACAAGGAACAACTAGTTCTGGGCCTTGGAACAACTAGTTTTTAAAAGATTTTTCCAGACATCTTGAGCGTTGAAGTAACAGATTCTGTAATTTTGTGCAACTCAATCAGCGCAGATAATATTATAGATCACTGTCAGCAAAAACAAAGGCTCCAAAAGCAGCTTGATTTGATGAACTGCTGTTCTCGGCGTCTCTGCGCCAGAAAGCGGTTTGTGACGCCAAAGAAAACGTCTCTTATGCACGCACACACACTGCCACTTTCTTACGTCTGCATTTCCTGACTGTCGCACAGTAACACAGATGGATAATATGTATTTCTCGCCAAATGTCCCTCACTATGCAGCAAAAACACACATTGGTTTTATTTATGAGAGTAATAACTGAACACTATGTTTGGAGCATTTGTTTCAGGACTTCACTCAGCATGGATGAATTCTAGAGGTAATATAGGCGCAAAAAAGTAAAAAGGCACGAGAGAGATAAATTACTTTTTTTTTTCTTCTTTTCCCAATTTTCTTTACTATGGTTAAAAACACCATAAATTGGCCTGACAAGAGAAGTTATTCTGTGTTAAAGGGATAGTTCATGCAAAAATTAAAATTACAACTTGATTTACTCACTCTCAAGCCATCCTAATCGGAGTTATATTTAAAAATGTCCTGGCTCTTTCAAGCTTTATAATGGCAGTGAGTGGGGTTTGAGATTTCGAAGCTAAAAAGTGCATCCATCCATCATAAAAAGTGCTCCACATGGCTCCAGGGGGTTAATAAAGACATTCTGAAGCAAATCAATGTGTTTTTGTAAGATAAATATCGATATTTAAAACTTTATAAACGGTAATCTCTACCTTCAGATAACTTTCGTAACATTAAAGTTTTTAAATATTTTATAATCACAATAATTTTACATTTAATCTTCAAATTAAATGTAGAAACAACAAAGACAGTATATTTTTAATATTTGTTCAACGTAGAGCTGTCAGTCGATTAAAAAATTTTAATCTAATTAATTGCTTGATGTGTCGATTAATCGCAAAATAAATTTGACTGTGAAAATACCCACAAAAGATTATTTAAAGCTATTTTTGTGTTAAATGAGAGAGTCTAAAGTAGACATTACAAATTGTAGCTTTAGAAATACATTTTGATTCAACATAAAATTTATTACACAAACATTTAGGCTGCAATGGCCTAACCTAAACTATGGAACATAAAACAAAATCATTTGAGAAACATCTCACTATTTTTTGTTCATACAATTAAAGTCATTGGTAACCAAACCAGCTTTCGTACCAGTCTTCAAAATACCTTCTTTTACATTCCACAAAAGAAAGGTTTGAAATGACATGAGGGTGAATGATGACAAAATAAAAAAAAATTGGGTGAATTATCCCCTTAATGTTTTATTATTATTATTATTATTTTTATCTTTTTTTTTTTTAATGAAATGATACTCTAATTAAGACACTAAATCTGCCAGCAGGTGGCAGTAAAAATCTTTGATTCATTCATTCATTCATTCAGTTGATTCGTTCAAACAGCTGATGAAGTAAATGGCTGTCTGTATGAACGGGCCTTTGAATCATTGATTCACACGATTCGTTAAAAGTTCAGATTCATTTAGAGACTAAACACCGTTGTGTTGCTCTGAGACGTCCAACAATTCCACTATGGCTTCAAAGGTAATATGTTCTTTGCAAAATTAAGCAAAACACATAATATAGTGTTTAAAATAGAACACAATATCAACTTCTTATTTACTGTTGTATAAAATCACATTGAAGATTGTAATAGATCGGGACAAAATCAGCACTCGTGTCATATTGCTCTTGCTGCCCGAGTGATATGTTATGTATATATGTGTGTGTGTGTGTGTGTGTGTGTGTGTGTATGTATATATATATATATATGTATATATATATATATATATATATATGTATATATATACATACGTATATATATACACATACATATATATATACATACATATATATATACATATACACATATACATATACACATATACATATACACATATACATATACACATATACACATATATATATACACATATATATACATACATATATATATACATATACACATATACACATATACACATATATATATACACACACACACACATATATATACACATATACACGAGAGAAAACATATATTGGGCATTTTTTGCACCAATATCTTGAATTTTAGGGCATAACTGCATTTATAGAGTTATTGCCCTGCATTATATTTGTCAGCAGTCAACTATATGAAATTTAAGACGATGTACAGATCTGGGGATGGGACCAGCGTGTTAACTGCATTAAAGTATTTTAATCATGTTATTTTTTCATAACTAATTACTTAAGTTAACACGTAAACTGACAGCCCTTGTTCAATGGCATCTTTTTTTTAATGACTGAAGGCAATTATCACTGATACCAATAGTACAGATGTCTCTAGGAAATTGTTCTTTTTTTCTAATATTTAATATAGCTATTCAACATTCTAAATTAAATACAGATGATTCCTTAAAGCTATGCAAGTTATTGATTTCCTCTTTTTTCTTTCGTTTTTCGATTAATAGACATCACAGCAGCTGGGTTATTAGGTTATTTGGCTGCTATTACTTTAAGAGCTGCTGCTGCTGAATGTGATGCGGATCTGATACGCATGGTAGTTTCATTCACGCTTTAATAGAAAAAAAATATACAGGCTACAGTGTGCCCTGCTGTATTTGTGCATGCAGTTGAAGAGCATGTGCTACAAGCACAGTATAATGGACAGGAAACAAGACAGGAAAATGTGTTTTTACTAGGGCTGGGTAAAAAAAAATATTGATTCTCCGATTTTAATCGATCTTCAGTTTAACGCATGTTCGGAAATCCCCGAATCGATTCTTAATGCGTGTGCTTCACGTAAGAGGATATGAATATTCACCTCTCGTCCTGAAGGTGTCACCATCTTTCGAATTGCTCCACTAAAAAAACAAAAAACAAAACAAAACAAAAAAACAGAGGATCATCATGGCGGAAGGTCATGGCAGCCAATTGAAGCCAGCCCCGGCGAAATTAAAGTCTGAGGTATGGAAGTATTTCATGTTCAAAGGCAGTGACGGTAAAGATGAGTTCGACATTTAGAAAAATGTTTTATTTCTTAAACATGTTTGAAGTTCTTAATAGATTTCACTGTTGCACATTTACAGTCTTTTTATTTTTTTTTACAGTAATGTGCATTTTGCAGTTTGCAATGGATGCACATATTTATGACTTCTTGTTACAGTGATCATTTAAAATAAAAGTTGTTTAAAATAAACAACTGCGTGCACCCTATTATTAATGTAGATGTGTATTTCAGTAATAAACTTAAGTAGGAGAGTTACAGTTACCAGCATTTATATCAAAATATGGATCCCATGTCTGCAAAACTAACATTTTAAATGAAATATTAATAGCTAATCGATATCGAATCGAATCGAAATCGAATCGAATCGAAACCATAAAAATAAGAATTGAATCGAATCGCTGAATTGGTCACAATACCCAGCCCTAGTTTTTACTGATGTCTCATCTGACAGCAGTACACTGTTGTTCTACTGAAGCATCCTCTTTGCCTGTACCGTTCCCACACTCATTTGACTCGCGCCTGGCACTAAGGCAAAGTGCACATCTGGAAAGTTTTCCATTTGATGTGGTTGTAAAGACATTCTGTGTCTTAATAAATGCAATTCTTGTCAAGAAAAATGAGACACAAGCAGAAATTGTGCATGGGGTGGCCAACCGTAGCTATGCCCCTGCGCTAACTGCGCTAAATATTTTTAACATCGTTAGACTGGAAAAATAAATCGCCTGCTTTAAAGTTCACTCCAAAGGCAGATATTTTATTTTTAAAAAATCCCTTTTCAAGAACTACAACGAACGGCTCCTTTGGACTACTGCGTTTGTTTTCCGGATGTTATGATGTCACAACACAGCCCATTAGAATATCATTAAAATAAATACCGCCTACTGAAATTCAAAATGGTTGGGGGGTGGGTAGGGACAAGGTGGGGATTAGCCTAACTTTAGCGATGCAGCGGAGAGCCACTACTGGGATGCTTCTACGAGCCGCAGGGCGGTGGGTATAAACGCAAACATCGACTAGAGTGCCCGTGATCTGTTCCGGTAGCCGTGTCGGAGCCTCACCGTACACGTGCACAGTATAGAGGGTCGAAACACAGACGTGCGGATGATGTAAACACAAGCATTGATTAGCGTGACCACAATCATCTCTGGTGGCAGTGTCAGAGCCATGTTGTAGAAGTGTGCAGTGTGTTAAGAGATTTATTCATCATACAGTTTAGATGGCTTCACTTGACATGAGTGTTTTTTTAAATGCATAAACTTGCACTAGGCTAGGCTAATCAGTGATGATGTTTTGTTCATTTTCTGTCACTGCTTTTTTAATAACTAAGGAAAATGTAAGCACTGTAATTAGTAACCTACAATTTTTGTCATGTTAAATACAAACTAATTCATATTAAAAACATTAGGCTGCTTTTAGTCTTATGCTGGAGCTGGTTTCGGGCAATGAAACTAAGTATGAAACTAATTAAATAAATTAGCACGATAATATTATGTAGGCTGACGACAGGACCCAGCACTACTGTAGTGTATTATTTACTCACCCTCCATGCATCCATGGTGTATGACGACACCTTCTTTCAGACTAATACAACTGGAGTTAAATTAAAAATTATTCTGGCACTCCCAAGCTTTAGAATGGTATAGATGAGTGTTTCTCTTCATCAGTACGAAACAAGTCCAATAAAGTGCATCCATTCATAATAAAAAGTGCCCCACACAGCTTGGGTCAATAAAGGCCTCCTGTAGCAAATTGATGCATTTTTGTAAATATCTAATATATAAATATATAAATATTGTAAATAAAAGAAAAATATCTATATTTAAAATGTAATAATCACTTAAATCTAGCTTGCGCTAACAGTACATGGAATTTTGCTTTTGCAAGGGGCGTGGCAGTACTGAAACACCATCTAAGCTGTTCGGCAATCACAACGCACTGGGACAGCTAACCAATAAACACATTTAGTTTTCGGAAGGCGGGCCGTCAAACCCGAAACTAATTGCGCCATTTGTGCCAGGCTAGGGAGAAAGGTATTGTAACAATGTAAATTACGTGACAAATAATGCGTTTTTCGAACCACCAAGCATGAGAGCATGTTCTAGTACACCCCCAAAATAAAATCAAGACTTTGTAAAAGAGCATAATAGGACCCCTTTAACATGCAAATATTGACAGTACTACTTTAAAATCAATAAGAACAACAGGATCTCTGAGAGGAAAAAGCTATTGAAAAGTCTTTGTTCACCTTTCTATAGCCATCCCTGCCAGCGGAGGGTCAAAGGTCATGTCCTAGAAGGTCAGTGAGTTCCTACGAATCATCCTCTGTTGAATGTCAGGCTCTGACGGATGCCTCTGGACCTACGGGTGGAAAGACAGATTCTCCCGCAAGCCGGTTATCTCTTTATCTCTCGACATGGTGGATCTGTCTGATACAGCCGTTCCCGTTCATCAGCATGTGTCTGTCAGCAGGAGAAACAACTTCTGGGACGGAGGCCCATCGCCCCGTAACAGAAGCAGAGCGCTCGCGAGAGTCCAATCAAATCAATGTCACCTTGGACGATCACTGGATATGATCTGCCTGGATCAGGCTTCAGGGGAAACAAAAGAAGAGGGAATAAATAAGACGAAGGAAGTTAGAGAGCGACAGAGAGAGATCAGGCTTCAAAGAATGCAGGGAATCATGCTGGATTGGATAGAGCGTGCTGGAGATGAGCGTAGTTATCGTATCTCTCCTTTGAGAGGATGTCACCCCTGTTTTTCTTTCCTGCATGTCAGGATATTGATCACCCTGCGTCAGAGACGTAGACAAAATACTCTTTATCCGCTAAGAAAACCGCTCAAGGTGAAAGCGAGAACCAGAGGACGTTCTCCTCTAAGAAAATCCATCAACATTTCTTTCCACATTCCTAAATTACCACGCAGACGTATTTTAATTTCATTCAGGCATTAAGAAAATGACTCTGGAAGCTGGTTTGATTCCTGAAGGGTCTCTAATGACATGATAGCATCTGTCAGAGTTGGGAGAGAGTCCCGGCGTACAGGAAAGCCCTTGTAGACGCGGCTAATGAAATCTCTGTGTTATTAGCTCTGTTCAGCGTAATACCCCTAATGGGTAATTATGCGCAACAGATGTATAGGTCCCTGCTTTGTTTACTTAAGAAGCCTGTCGGAAGAGTCTATTATTGCATTTGAGGTCACTGGAAAGTGATCCGTCATTGTGAATTAAGGATAATCAGAGTAATGTGAACATGAGAGGGAAGTTTGAACAAGTGCGCTGGAAGGTCTGAGCCAAAATGGTGGTTTCATTTTCTCACTATTAGGGCCTGATGGCGCACTTGATGCAGATTAGTGTATGCATATTGCGAGTCCACAATTCTCGCTTTGGTTGTTTGAATGGAGCTCAGTGTTCCATTTTTCTGAGCCCACAGTGCTCAAGGCTTTAGAGTGGACTACAACACAATGGTAACATGAAAACAGCAGAAGAGACCGCAACCCAATCATTTTTTTTACGAATACATTTTGGACGAGAGGAGCACCTGAGGTTACAGGCAAAAGAGATCTGTCGTTCTGAAAAGCATAAGGAAAGTAATATGAACATCAGACATCCAAACATTCTCATACTATTGGTACTGTTCACACTATTTGTGAATCAAAAACATTTAGTGCAACTAGAATAGTCTGATTCACAAATAAATGAGTCAGTTCTATTTAGTGAATCAAAAACATAGTCCAATTCCAGAATGAATCACTCTAGTGAGTCAGACTCAGTCTTTTTAGTGAATAAGACACATAGAGCACCACTTTTGTATGAATTACTCTAATGAATTGCTTCTTTTTAATGAATCAGAAACATACAGCACTATTCGTGTAGCCCAATTCCCAAATTAATCACCTCTTTTTAGTGAATCAAACACATACAACTCAACTAGTATGATTCCTGAATTAATGAATGAGTCATTTCCGCTTAGTGAACCAAAAACATACAAACAATTTGTATAATCTGATTCTGGAATGAATAATCTTAATGAATACAGTGCTACCCATAAAGTCTGGTTCCCAAATAAAGTATTTTAATGAGTTGGTTTTTGTACTGAATCAAAAACACTCAGCAAAACCAGTGTAGTCTGAATCTAGAAAAAGTCTGTCCTTTGTAGTGAACCAAAAACATATAATGCAACTTGTATAATTTGATTGCATAACAACTGATTTTAATGAGTCTGTTCTTCTTTGTGAATCAGAATCATATAGCGCCACTAGTATAGTCTGATTCCCAAATACTTGCCTCGATACAAGTGCTCCCGCCGGTGCCTTTGCCAAGCCCAGACGGTTAATGAGTCGGTTCTGTTTAGTGAATCTAAAAGTCAAATTACATAGAGTTCTTTTTAGTGAATAGCACGACTCATGAAGTTTGATTCCTTAATGAGTTACTCTAGTGAATTGCTTCTTTTTAGTGAATCAAAAACATATAGCACTAATCGCATAGCCCAATTCCAAAATTAATTACTCTAATGAATTGTTCCTTTATAGTGAATCAAACACAAACAATTCAACTAGTATGATTCCAAAATGAACGTCTCTGATGAGTTGTTTCTGCTTAGTAAATCCAAAACATACAGAACAATTTGTATAGTTTGATGATTTTAATGAATCTGTTATTTTTAATGAATACAGTCCTTCCCATAAAATCTGATTCCCAAATAAACTATTTTAATGAGTAGGTTCTTTTACTAAATCAAAAGACATACAACAAAACCAGTGCTGTCTGATTCTAGAAAGAATGATTGTGACGAGTCAGTCCTTTTATTGAACCAAAAACATACAATGCAACTAGTATAGTCTGATTCCATAACAACTCATTTTAATGAGTCTCTTTGTGTTAGTAAATCAGAAACATACAGCTCAATTGATGTAGTCTGATTCCAGAATGAATGAGCCAGTTATTTTTAGTGAATTAACAGAACATACAGAACAGTTTGTATAGTCTGATTCTGGAATTAATTATTTTAATGAATCAGTTCTTTTTAAATGAATACAGCCCTACCCATAAAGTCAGATTCCCAAATGAACTATTTTAATGAGTTGGTTCTTTTACTGAATCAAAAACATTCAGCAAAAACAGTGTAGTCTGATTCTAGAAAGAATGATTCTAACAAGTCAGTTCTTATTAGTGAACCAAAAACATACAATGCCACTTGTATATTCGGATTCCATAACAGCTGATTTTAATGTCTGTTCTTTTACGTGAATCAAAAACATATAGTGCCACTAGAATAGACTGATTCCCAAATACATGTCCTCTATTAATGAATCAATTCTGTTTAGTAAATCAAAAACAATTCAATTCCAGAAAGAATCACTCTTTTTAATGAGAAAGAAATGTACAGCACTACTCACGTAGCCCAATTCCCAAAAGAATTACTCTAATGAATTGCCTCTTTCTAATGAATCAAACATACACCTCGACTAGTATAATACCATAATGAAAGTCTCTGAGTAGATTCTGCTGAATCAAAAACAAACAGCAATCTGACTCTAGAATGAATGATTTTAATTAATAATAAATACAGTGTTACCCATAAAGTCTGATTCCCAAATGAACCATTTTAATGAGTTCATTCTTTTATTGAATCAAAAACATACTGCAAAACCAGTGTAGTCCGAAAGAATGGTTCTGAGTCAGTTCTTTTTAGTGAACCAAAAACATACAATGCAACTAGTATAGTCCAATTGCCAAACAAATGTCTCAGTCAATTCTTTCTAGTGAAATCAAAAACATACAGCTGAACCAGTATAATCAAATTCGACAACAAAGGTTTAAAATGAGCATTTTAGAGTGAATACAAGCAAACAAACACACAAAATACAGCACAACCAGTGTAGTCTGATTCTAGAAAGAATTGTTCTAATGAGTCAGTCCTTTTTAGTGAACCAAAAATCATACAATGCAACTAGAATAGTCCAATTCAATAACAAATGATTCTCTTCTTTCTAATGAATCAAAAACATATAGCTCAACCAGTAAAATCAGATTCTATAGCAAAAGATTCAAAGATTCTTTTCAGTGAATAAAACAAAATAATACAGCGCAAGCAGTGTAGTCTGATTCTAGAAATAATGGTTCTAATAAGTTAGTCCTTTTAGTGAATCAAAAACATACTGCACAACCGGTGTAGTCTGATTCCAGAACAAAGTGTAGTAGGCCTATCAAACCGAACCGTGACTTTGTGAACATTACACCCCTACTACAACACTAAAATAAAAGTTCCAAAAGGGTGTTTTTGCAGCGATGCCATAGAAGAACCATTTTTGGTTCCCCAGTGAATCTTTCAGTGAACGGTTCTTAAAAGAACCATTCTGAAGAACATTTCAATAATCTGAAGAACCTTTTTCAACAATAAAGAACCTTTTCTGCATTTGAAAGGTTCCATGGATGTTCAAGGTTCTTCATGGAACCATCCATGCTGAACTTTCATTTTTAAGATTGTCTATGTGGCATTATGTCACCAAAGTGTGGACTTGGTAGAAGACATCAAACGAATGTGGCATTTGGGACAGGCCAATCTCTCGCTCTTTATCTTGCTATTCTCCATCACCTCCTCCTTCTCTAGGTAGGCCTATATTTCACCGTGTACTTATCTGGCATGACTGATGCCTGCTGAAATGAAAAACCTGTGATTATAAAGACTTAGATTGATTTAATTAGATACTTGTCCGACCTAACCGGCGAACAGACACGGCACGGCAGGCTGACAACTCTACGAACATGTCCATATTCCCCCGACACCTGTCAGCACGCTTAAAGAAATAATACATCTCTCACTCCTTTCTAAAAATACCTCTGGGAGAAAAAACGTGTGAGGCTGAGAAATCTATAATTAATGTGGTCATATTTAGCAGCCGTTGGAAATATGATGTGCTCTCCTGCTCTTGTTCCCTCTCGCTCGTCTTCCCTCTTGTTTTATTTCTCGCTTTCTTTTCTCGACTTCTCTTTCAGGCGGGTTTATGGTGAGGAACCTGATAATCCCAGTGTGAATGAGGATAGGCGTGAACCGAATCAAAGCATCTGAGATTTGTCTGCAATTCCATCATATGTTTGACAGCTGACTGGAGTAATTAGCAGCCGAAGGTTTTTCCAGACTTGTGGGGAACCACACTGACTGAAGGGAGAGACAGTTAGAACACCACAAGTATAGAGGACTACTGCTAATAAACACCGCTTCATACACTCTCTAGTCTCTTTATAGACTACATAAACTGTCAGTAGTACAAAACGGTGACCTGTGAGATTAAGATTCATCTCGTTGATTAGTCTGCATCTTATTCTGCCCACTCAGATAGCAAGAAGCCACCTGACCGACATGAAGTGATCAAACACAATCTGCTTTTATTTCAAGCACACAACACAGTGAAGCCTTGGGCAAATTAATGGAGCAGGTGTTTCTGTGAACATTTTTTAAAGTTGATGAAATGAACAACTTAAAGCCAAGATGAAAGGATATTCTGAACGCTTACCAGAAGTTGCTATGCAATTACTTAGGTGTTCTGAATGGTTGTTAACACCTTGCTATGTGGTTTATATAGGGTTTGGGGTAGTTGCTCATACATTTTTATGCTATACTTTTCATCAGTAAGGTGAAAAGAAAGACATCTGTGATACCTGAAAAGTTAACCAACAGTATTCTCATTAATTTGCCATCTCAATCTTCTCATTTGTTAACTTTCCTCTTTTATTTTTCTAGTAAAACTATATATTTACTGTACAAATGACTCTTATGAGCCAGTACTACTTTTTAGCCAATCAAAAACCACCAGCACAACTAGTAAAGTCCGATTCCAAAAAATAATAATAATCCAGCACTACTAGTATAGGGTCATTCCGTGTCAACTCAACCAGAGGTCCCCGGATCAAATTTTTGATTATGTCAAAAAATCAAAAAAAAAGCCAAAATATGAAATGTCATAAATGTGTAATCCACTATTTTGTAAAGAGGGGTGAAAATGTCCAGAATGTTTCCCCAGAGATTTTGAGCCAAATTACATGACTTTATAAAGACTGCAACTTTATTATATTATTTTTATACAGAGATTAGGTTGCCTATTGGTAAAATGTTGACTTCAGCGATCTCTGTTGCAGTCTTTGCCAGTGGTGACCATCAAAAAAAATTTAACTTTTCAAAGCACAATTTTGGGTCTTAACAAACTTCCCTTTTCTTCATTTTTAAGGCCTCATATGGTTCAGTTCCATAGATACCGGGATCTAAATATGGCTCCAGGAGTGAATTGTACAGCTTTTCAGTGGACAAAACCAAATTTGGGTCAAAAATACCAGCACAACTGGTATAATCTGATTCCTGAATGAATTATTTCAATGATCTGGCTCTTTTTTTTCAGTCAATCAAAAACATCCAGCGCAACTACTATAGTATGATTTTTAAACAAAATATTCTGAGTCAGTTATTTACAGGGGATCAGAAACACGCACCGCAACTTTAGTATAGTCAGATTCCAGAAAGAATGTCTGCAATATCACAATTCTGTTTAGTGAATCAAAAACATACATTACTACCCAAAAAGCCTGATTCCTGAACAAATAACAATTCGCTTCTTTTTAGTGAATCAATTTTTAATTTAAATTTTTTTTTTTTTTTTAAAACAAGGTATATCATTTTACTTGAGAAGAAAAATTACATAAAACATTTTGTCTTGTAATTAGAGAACTGTAACAAATTTTACCAAGGCAAACATTTTTTTTTTTTAATTATGGTAAGAAATGCAAACTTAATTCAAAGTGAAACAAGTTCACGTTTCTGACCCATAAGCAAAAAGCTTAAAGGATCAGTTCACTTCCAGAATAAAAAAAAAATAAAAAATTCCTGATAATTTACTCACCCCCATGTCATCCAAGATGTTCATGTCTTTCTTCATTCAAAAAGACATTTAGTTTGAGGAAAACATTACAGGATTTTTCTTCATGTACATCTGCATCTCAAAAAAATTAGAATATTTTGAAAAAGTTTTTTTTTCCCCCCACAATATTCTTGTTTTTGAGAAGTTTTGTAACTTATTTCAAAAACTGAAACTTTCATACATTCTAGATTCATTACATGTAAAGTAAAACATTTCAAAAGTTTTTTTGTTTTAATTTTGATGATTAGAGCGTACAGCTCATGAAAGTCAAAAATCCAGTATCTCAAAATATTAGACTATTTCTTAAGATGAATAAAAAAAAAAAAACATTTTTTTAAACAGAAAAGTTTAAGTTCTTTAAAGTGTGTTCATTTATGCACTCAATACTTGCTCTGCAGCACAAATTACAGGAGTGAGGAGCGGCATGTAAGCGATCAGCCTGTGGCACTGCTGAGGCACTATTGAGCTTCAGATCATCTGTATATGGTTGGATCGACTGTTTCTCAACTTTCTCTAAAACATCCCATAGATTCCATATGGGGTTCAGGTCAGGCATGTTGGCTGGTCAGTCAAGCACAGTAATATCATGGTCAGAAAACCACTTGGAAGTGGATTTGGCACTGTGGGCAGGAGCTAAAGTCATGCTGGAATAGGAAATCAGCATCTCCATAAAGCTTGTCAGCAGATGGAAACAAAGTGCTCCAAAATCTTCCGGTAGACGGCTGCACTGACTTTGAACTTGATAAAACACAGAGGACCAACACCTCAAATCATCACTGACTTCAGAAACTTCACACTGGACTTCAAGCAGCTTGGATTCGGTGCCTCTCCACACTTCCTCCAGACTCTGGGATCATGATTTCAACAAGAAATGCACAATTTACTTTTTTCTGAAATAAGGATTTTAGACCACTGAGCAACAGTCCAGTTCATTTTCTTCTGACGTTGTTTCTGTTTCATAAGTGTTCCTTTTCCTGAAGACGTTTGAGTGTGGTGACTCTTGATGCAGTAACTTCAGCTTCAGTCCACTCCTTGTGAAGTTCTCCCAAGTGTTTGAATCAGCTTTGCTTGACAGTATTCTCAAGCTTGCAGTCATCCCTGTTGCTTGTGCACCTTTTCTTACCCAATTTCTTTCTTCCAGTCAACTTTGCATTTAATATTCTTTGAAACAGCACTCTGTAAACAGCCACCCCTTTCCGTAATGACCTTCTGTGACTTACCCTCTTTATGGAGGGTGTCATTGATTGTCCTTTGGACCATTGCCAAGTCAGCAGTCTTCCTATTAATGTGGTTTCAAAGAACAAGAGACTGAAGGTCCAAATTGCAGTTTCTAATGCAGCCTTAAAGGGCTCTACACGATACCAGCTGAGGAATAATGGTCTTATCTAGTGAAATGATGGTTCATTTTCTAAAAATTAAATACTTTAACCACAAATGCTCATCCTGCTTTAGCTCAACTTCACTCATTACATAGTCACATTAGAAAGGTCACACCTGACGTAAGCAGAAGTACCAACCCAGTGTTTACAAAATGAACGTGCAAAGAAAGTCAAATGGTCGTTCCGAAAAAAGGTAAAACAACAATGTTGGATGATTTTGAGGTTGGAGGAGAGAATGAGAAGGAGCTTTTCACGCTACCCTACCTTTTTGAACTGAAGTACACAGACACATATTGCATATAAACTATATACATTTTTTATTTTTTTTTTTTTAGAAAATGACCAATCGTTTTGGCTGGAAAAGACTCTTATTCCTAGGCTGGGATCATGTAAAGCCCTTTGAAGCTGCATTGAAACTGCAATTTGGACCTTTAACCCACTGAAGTCAACTATGGAGAAAAATCCTGAAATGTTTTCCTCAAAAAACTTGATTTCTTTGCGACTCAAGAAAGAAAGACATGAACATCTTGGATGACATGGGGGTGAGTAAATTATCAGTAAATTTTTATTCTGGAAGTGAATTAATCCTTTAAACTGCAGTGTCAAAACATGCTATTAACACTTATTGTCCTTTTCAGCGTTTATTTATTTGTAAAAACCTATGCACAATGACTGCTGCAATGTGCATAAAACAAGCCAATCAGATTAAAGCTTTCAATCTGGAGAAAGTGCCTGCCATTACTGTGTGCGGTCAGTCTGTCAATATGCTGTCTGAGGCCGACACTAGCTGAATGTGTTATCACAACCTAAACATCTACAATTTACTGAGCGATAAACAAACCCAGTAATAGTGAAGTCTGCTGTTCTCAGATGCAGGCAGTGCTGAATCTATTGGTGATTTTCCTCTGAGGTTATGATGGAGAGAGATTATAGCTGTGGCCTCATTAATGCAGTTCACACAGGTTCTGCAGCAAATTCACCATGTGTGGTCATTAAAATACACTTGACCTTACACCGACACGCTCTCCTCTGATTTTCTCTCTATATCTTAAACTGAAACCTTTTCACCTGTACATACCCACATATACACATACACACACATACATATATATATACACACATATATATTATATATGGTTTAAATAGTGAAGCAAACATTGAATTCCTTCCCTTCTGCAAGGTTTAATCATCTAATAGGCCGTTTTAAATGAGAGCTCAAAGGGCAAACGCATGCATTCACACATCCTGAGGCTATTTTCCCATGCATCTGTGTCTAATGTGCACGTGTGGTGTTGAATTCAGAGGCGCTCGTTTCATTAGTTTATTACTCACCTGACGCTCAGACGCTATTACATGCATGGGTCATCAAAAACACACATACGCATTCACGACTACTCCTTGGGCTGTGACTATTTATTCCAGGCCTGTATAGACTGGTTGACATGTCATCTTATGGGCAGTAATGAGTGTAAATGGTGTGTATTCTGATTGACTGTGGCAGGGAGGTGGATATTCCTGGAGAAGTTTAACAGACACAGGCTGATGTGACCTGGCAGTGGGAAGCATTACTACTAGAGGTGAAATCTCTGTTTGGCAGATCCCTCCTGAGGCACATGGCAATTAATAACTGACCTTTAATGTTTCAGCATGTCTCAGCTGTTTGTCTCAAAACGGACGCAAGCTAACAACTGTCAAATCGACAATATGTCAAAGTGTGTCATAGTTGCATGTAATATCCCTTGTGAGGAGAGGAAAGGTGATGATGTGATTGCAACCTGGCGTTACAAAGAAACAAAACAATTTAATATATTTTCTTCAAAGAATTATGAAAATACACTACCAGTCAAAAGTTTTTGAACAGTAAGATTAATGCCCTTTAAAGAAGTCTCTTCTGCTCGCCAAGCCTGCATTTATTTGATCTAAAGTACAGCAAAAGAACAGTAAAATTGTGATATATTTTTGCTCTTTAAAATAACTGTTTTCTATTTAAATATATTTTCAATGTAATTTATTCCTGATATTTCAAAGATGAATTTTTAGCATCATTACTCCAGTCACATGATCCTTCAGAAATAATTCTAATATTCTGATTTGCTGCTCAAAAAAAAAAAAAAAAAAAAAAAAAAAAAAAAAAACAATATTATTTTTATGTTGCAAACAGCTGAGTGTCATTTTTTCAGGTTTCTTTGACGAATAGAAAGTTCAGAAGAACAACATTTAATCTGAAACAGAAATATTTTTAACATTACAAAAGTCTTCATCCTTGCTAAATAAGTTTGCCAAAAAAATTATACTGACTCCAAGCATACTTGCTATATGACTTCTAACTGATCCATCTTACGGTTTTCGAAAACCAAACTATCAAAACCACCTGTAATCCCATAGACTGAAAACTTTTATACAAAGAGACCTATGATGCTTAATTCCATACTGCAAAAAAAAAAAAAAAAAAAAAAAAAAAAAAACAGCAAAACCAGCCTAAGCTGAATGGCTGCTTTGGCTGGCCTCCCAGGTTAGTTTTTAAAGGGGTCATCGGATGCTAAGTTCACTTTTACATGTTGTTTGAACATTAGTGTGTGTTGGCAGTGTATGTACAAATCTACCCTATAATGATAAAAATCCATGCAGTGGTTTTAATTAATCCGTAAAAATAATATTCCCTTTTTCAAATCAAGCCATTCTTAAATGCCTGTCCTTGTGGCATCACACCGACAGAGGCCGCTCACACAATAGTTGATTGACACGAGCGTTTTACCTCAGATCAGCTGTAACAGTCCGCCCTCTGTGTTTCAATTCCAGAGCAGGGATATAAGTTAGACAAGAATATCTCTGATTGAGCGATCGAGGTGCTCTGTTGCTGGATGTAATAATGAACATAGTGGTCGTCATTTACTCCCGACATCTGAGCCTCTGAAGATGCAGTAGATTGCGTTTGTTTGTGAAGGGAATGCACCTCCCGATCTACATAAATGTGTCTATGTTTGTGCGAATCATTCATGATCCAGCTTCACTTACAGCAGAAGTGAGTTTTTTAAGGGTTTTTTTATGAACCTTTGCGATCGCCTTTCCTAATAATGTGCTAGTTAGCAAGTTTAGCGGCTAAACACGGCTAAATGCGGCTAAAGTAAACAGACTCATCTTTCCACAGAGAGAAGAGAGGGGCGGGGTGAGCAGAGCTCATTTGCGTTTAAAGCAGCCTCGACCAGAATGAGATGATTTTTGCAGAGCTGATTTTGACAAGGTAAAAAGGGTGTTGTTTTACACAACCATTGAGAATTTTTAACCAAAGTGTATTATAGATTTTTAATTAAGACCCTAAAGAATCATATCAACTTGTGGAAAATGGGCATCCGATGACCCCTTTAAAGTGGTTTAGGCCACTTTTTAGCTGACCAAGCTGGGAGACCTGCTAAAAGACCAGCCAAGATTGAACCAGCTATGTTCAGCTTAAACCAGATAAGACCAGACAACCAGCCTAGGCTAGTTTTAGCTGTTTTTACTGAATCACCTGGCTTTAGCTGGTTTAAACATGTTAATCATGCTAACAACATGCTAGTACCTTACTAATCATGTTAGCAACATGCTATTAACATCGTAATCAAGCAAGCAACATGCTGATAATATGATAATTATGCTAAAAAAAATGATAGCAACATTCTAGCAACGTGTCAATCATGCTAACAACATGCTAGCAACTTGTTAATCATGCTAACAACATGCTAGTAATATGTTAATCATGCTAGAAACATGCTAACGACATGCTGACTTGCTACTCACATGCTAATCATGCTAGCAACAGGCTAGTAACTGGCTAATCATGCTAACAACATTCTAGTAACTTGCTAATCATGCTAACAACACGTCAGAAACATGCTAACAAGCTAATAATGTTGAAAAATGCTAGCAACATGCTATAAACATGCTAATAACTTGCTAATCATGCTAACAATATTCTAGTAACTTGCTAATCATGCTAACAACATGTCAGAAACCTGTTAGCAACAAGGTAATAATGTTAGAAACATGCTAGCAACATGCTAATCAGGCTATAAACATGCTAATAACTTGCTAATCATGCTAACAACATGTTAAATTATGTAAGCAATGTGCTTGATTCCAACATCAACTCTCATTTACAACTGCTTCAAACTTTCAGGCTTTATTTTTTAGGCTTTCTCAAGCTAACACAAAATTTGTTCTCAAACTTTACTCATATAGTTTTAAATTAAAAGCTGATCTTTGAATCTTTCTATTCAAAGAATCCTAAAAAAGGAACTCAACTTTATTAATAATAATAATGTTTCTTGAACAACAAATCAGCATATTAGAATGATTTCTGAAGGATCATGTGACACTTAAGACTGGAGTAATGATGCTGAAAATTCACAGGATCACAGGAATAAATTATATTTTAGAATATCTTCAAAATAGAAAGCAGCTTTAAATTTTAAATAGTAAAAATATTTTACAATATTACTGCTTCGGCTGTATTTTGGATCAAACAAATGCAGCCTTGGTAAGCAGAAGAGAATTCTTTAAGAAATATTAAATAAAAAATTTTTGATGTGTAGTGTGTATATTAAGAAAAAAAATTAGGCAGTACAGCTGTTTCGTATCACAGAAATAAATGATATTTAAAATACATTAAAACAGAAAACTTTTTTTTTAAATTTCAATAGTATTTCACAATATTAGTGTTTTTAAGCCTTTTTTGGCTTAAATCAAATCAATTCAGCGCTGTACAGCATATGAGACTTCTTTAATAAAAACATTAAATGATCTTACCAACCGCAAACTATTGAACTATTAAGCAATACTGAAATTAAATCATGTAACATCAGATGTCATTAGTAAGCAAACCCTCATGGCCTTAAAGCATCCTTCTGTGATCTTTCATGCTGATATTTTGAGCAGCTGTACCTTGAGCCGCGTGTGGTTTCCCGCAGATGTATTAAGAAAAGAAATGCTCTTCTATAATGCATTGAGAGTATTGACTTCTCCTTGCTGCGCTATTTCCTCTTCCTGACAGGTAAGAGAGATCCACCCCCCTCCAGTCTCTAATGCACCTGTCAATCAGAGAACAAATTCAATTCAGTCTTGTTTGTGTGGACATAAAGAGGCCATAGTCATGTCAAAAAAAAGAAGGCATTAACCGCTATCACTTGGATAATAATGCATTTTAAAAAGCTGATTGTCAGTAAGAGGTTAGACCGATCGGTCAGAGAGATTAGACGATTTATACAGCACACGTCCCCCAAGGCTCTTCACGCTTATGCAGTTTCATGAAATAAAGTCATATTTTGTATTAAGGGACTGGGAAAGTTTCTTTAATCATTTATCACAGAGTAAGAAGAAACTGAACACAGAAGAAGGCAAAATCGTAATATAAATGACAATGTAGGTTGAGAATTCCCAAAACGTAAAAAAAAAATAGAAAGTGCGTACCTGTAATAAGTTCCTACAGAAAGACCAGAGCCAATCATACACATTTACTGTAAGTGCATTAAAGACTAACATCACCATTTAAATTCAGCTCAGATGGGATTGAGTTTAAAAATCGCCTTTAATTAAGATCACGGCAGAACAACGTCTTCACGCTAGACACATTCCCTTTAAAAACTGTCTGTTTGCCACAGCCATGTGACAGGCAAGGAGGAAGGACACAAGAAAGCTTTCAGGGACCCAGAGACCCTGACAACAGAGGACAGCTGCTATCCAAATGCAGAGAGACAAGTGCAAAAATCCCATTCAGACTCATTAGGCTGTGACATGTCACGGTGCTAAGACTGTTAACGTTACTCGCCTGGCATATGAATTTTTCAGCTCGTGGCTGTTTTATTCATGGCGACTTGTGGCAGAGACATGTTCCTCTCACACACCTGTGATTGAGGTAAGCCAGGGGTCATCACCCAGAAAACACACCGTTCTGCATTCTGCACCTGCGTGATGTCTTTTGCTTTTCAATAAACAGATATCAATCTTTCATTAAATGAAAAGGGTGATGACGGATTCCCTTTGTCTGTTCCTGTCAGTGGGAATTTCTCTGTGAGCGCTGACTGTAGATTTGCTGTTTTGAAAGGCATTTGGTTATTGCTTTGATTTTAGCTCTAGGCTTTTTCAAGAAACCCCTCATCTCAAGTGTCTCAAGCTATCATTTTTCTAAGTCTTAAGATGCATGGGTTTTCACGGTGGATGATAAAATGGGCAAAAATCTCATGCACTCACACTGAAGGGCTGAAGTCGTATCAAGAGACAAGAATATCAAATGCTGCATGCACACTGCAGGTAAATTCAGTTGTCAGTTCATGTTTTAGTGCTTAATTCTGTTTGTACAAAGTTCTGTAACTTACAGGAGTGATAACTGCATTCTAGAACCAAACTGACTCGCAAAAAAAGCAGGTAGCACTAACTGCATTTGCAAAAATTCAATGCAATGTGTAAAACAGCAATATAGGGCCATTTTGAAGTTGAGGGAGAACATGAGATGGGAGTTTTTCGACATACCCTAACATACCAGTCCAGCCAGAGTAAGACAAGACGAGCATTTAACATTAAAAAGTATATAAATTGTATCATTTTTATAAAATAACCAATCGTTTCGCTAGATAAGACCCTTTTATCCTCGGCTGGGATCGTTTACAACCGCATTTGGGATTGTTTGAAGCTGCATTTAAACTGCATTTTGGAAGT